>NW_027604104.1:0-6173 GCF_053455715.1 Rhinoraja longicauda
GGGATGGCAGGACTTTCATATGAAGAAAGACTGGATCGACTAGGCTTATACTCGCTGGAATTTAGAAGACTGAGGGGGGATCTTATAGAAACATAAAATTCTTTAGGGGTTGGACAGGCTTGATGCGGGAAGATTGTACCCGATGTTGGGGAAGTTCAGAACCAGGGGTCACAGCTTAAAGATAAGGGGGAAGTCATTTAGGACCGAGATGAGAAAACATTTCTTCACACAGAGAGTGGTGAGTCTGTGGAATTCTCTATAAACAGAAGGTAGTTGAGGCCAGTTCATTGGCTATATTTAAGAGGGAGTTAGAAGTGGCCCTTGTGGCTAAAGGGATCAGGGGGTATGGAGAGAAGGCAGGTAGAGGTTACTGAGCTGGATGATCAGCCATAATCATATTGAATGGCGGTGCAGGCTCGAAGGGCCGAATGGACTACTCCTGTACCTATTTTCTATGTTTCCCATTTTCTGTCTCCCTCCTTTCTTAAAAAGTGGAATAACATTAGCTACCGTCCAATCCACGGGAACTGCTCCTGAATCTATAGAACATTGGAAAATGATCACCAATTCGTCCACAATTTCTAGAGCCACTTCCTTAAGTACCCTGTGATGTAGACCATCAGGCCCTGGGGATTTATCAGCCTTCAATCCCGTCAGTCTACCCATCACCATTTCCTGCCTAATGTGAATTTCCTTCAGTTCGTCCGTCACCCTAAGACCTCCGTCCACTAGTACATCTGGGAGATTGATTGTGTCTTCCTTATTAAGACAGATCCAATGTACCTGGTCAGCTCGTCTGCCATTTCCTTGTTTCCTTAATAAATTCGCCTGCTTCTGTCTTCAAGGGGACCCACATTTATCTTACCATTTTTTAAACTCTTGACATACCTAAATAAGCTTTTACTATACACATTTATGTTCTTTGATATTAGGTTACCGCTAAACTGTAGCCTTGAAATCAGAGGAATTAAACATCAGCAGGTGTCCACATTGCTCAAAGATGCAAAAAACATAACATAATTGCCTGTCATATACATTGGTCATTTTTATAATAGTCCTTGATCATTGAAGTGTTTATTTCAGTGTCTACGAGTGCCAGGTTTGCACTGCACGACGGGAGATTTTCTCGCTTGAACTACTTGATAAATAAGCACACAAATAAAGTCTGCGTGTGTGGCAGCTTTCTCTGTGCCGCTGTGTAGACAGCCCAGACGGATGAGTTGGTCATTTACTCTCAGAACGACCTTGTTGTCTGGCCTGAGGGTTTGAATTCACATCTACCTGTCGACTGGTCTGAAGTAGTTCACTACAAAATAAACTGCAGATTGAATAGACCCACAGGTAGTGTTCGCCGCCTGGAATTAATATTCCCACTGGGCGAAGGGAAGAGCACAGTTACTCAACTCCCCCCTTTCTCAGATCTGAAGATACGTTTTAATTGTCAGCGTTGTGTATTATTCTTTCAAATGTATGCCGGAGAGTGTTCATTACCATTTCTAACCTGTGTTAATTAAGAAGAAAATAACAAGTTAATGCAT
The DNA here is from genome assembly GCF_053455715.1 of Rhinoraja longicauda. Lineage (NCBI taxonomy): Eukaryota > Metazoa > Chordata > Chondrichthyes > Rajiformes > Arhynchobatidae > Rhinoraja > Rhinoraja longicauda. The sequence continues at coordinate 1,539 of NW_027604104.1, forward strand.
CTTCAGCTGCCGTGTTTACCAGCGTGGATCGAGCAGCAAAATGGAGTTAGTTCTCATTAATGTTTAGATTAATTATGGATATTGAACTTGAGTTGACCCTTTAGAATCGAACATTTGAATTAAAAAGAAGGGATTCTTTGAGAGGATCTGGGAAAAATGGATCGTTTATTTGATCCATGACACCAACTAGATAAATGCCGAGCTAGATATTGGAAGATTGTGTTATATAGAACTAGATGGTATGTTTGTGCGAATATTGAAATACCTCTAGATAACAATCGTTACTTTTTAATATTTTATTTAGTAAGTGTACCACACTGTCTTATGCATATGCATTTATTTATTTATCTATCACCTTTATTTATTTATTCATTTTTGATATTTTTCTTATTTTATTTTATTTATGTCGATGATGTACTGTTTTGTATATATCTCTGTGAAAAATCAATAAAATCTGATTGAAAAAAAGAAAGGATCCTTTATTTTACATCTTATCAAATGTAAAACATCGGGGTCAGATTTAATGTGATCATGTCACTGCTTATCCAGACCCATCACTGACCACACTGATAATGTCACTGCTTATCCAGACTCATCACTGACCACACTGATAATGTCATTGCTTATCCAGACCCATCACTGACCACACTGATAATGTCACTGCTTATCCAGACTCATCACTGACCACACTGATAATGTCACTGCTTATCCAGACTCATCACTGACCACACTGATAATGTCACTGCTTATCCAGAGAGAGAGAGAGAGAGAGTGAGGATTGTGGAGAGGAAGAGGGAAGGAGTGTGGAGGGTAAGGGAGGTGAGTGGGGAGAGAGGAAGGTGTGTGGGGAGAGAAAGGGGAGGAGTGGAGTGAAAGGAGGAGGAGTGTGGGAATGGAGGATGGGAAGAGAGGGGATGTGGGGAGAGGAATTGAATACTGTGGGAAGAGAGAGAAGGTAGGATGAATGTGGAGAGCGAAGGGGAGTGTGGTGGGAGAGAGGGGGAGTGTGGGGTTAAATGACGGGGGAGGTGTGTGGGGAAATAGGTTGTTTTAGGGGACAGGGGAGGGAGGAGTGTGAGAGAGAGGGAGGAAGGATGGTATGGAAAGAGTGGAGGGATGGGGACAGAGAGGAGGGGAGAGAGAGGGATAGGAGTGACGGGAGGGTGGTGGAGTATTGGGAGAGATAGAGGGGGTGTGGGGAGAGAGGGGGAGGAGTGTGGGCAGAGAGGGGGTTGTGCGTGGGGAGAGAGATGGGGAGAAATGTGGGGAGAGAGAGAGGGGGAGGAGTGTGGGGAGACAGAGGGGGAGGAGTAGTGAGTGTGTGGGGAGAAAGACGGAGTGTGGGGATGGAGAGTGAGAGGAGAGTGGGGAGAGAGGAAGTGCGGAGAGAGAGGGGGAGCAGTGTGGGGAGAGAGATTAGAGGAGTGTGGCAGGACAGAGAGGAGTGTGGGGAGATAGTGGGGAGGAGTGTGGAGAGAAGGGAGGAGGTGGGAAGTCAGAGGGTCGGAAAATTGGTGAGCAAGAGGGGGATTAGTATGTGGGGAGAGTGAATGGCGGAGGGGGAGGGAGAGAGGCAGAGAGAATGAGGAGTGTTGGGGAGACGCATTATGTGTTACTCTATCACTTGTATGCCGGAGAAAGTTATTTACTCATTTTAACCACTGCCTATTAAAATGAAAATAACAAATAAATATGTCTGCACCTGCCAACGCGGATAGAACAGCAAGATGCAGTGAGAGCTCATTAGAGATGAGATTAATTACTGATAATATCACTGCTTATCCAGACCTATCACTGACCACTGATAATGTCACTGCTTATCCAGACACATCACTGACCACACTGATAATGTCACTGCTTATCCAGACCCATCATTGACCACACTGATAATGTCACTGCTTATCCATACCCATCATTGACCACACTGATAATGTCACTGCTTATCCAGACCCATCACTGACCACACTGATAATGTCACTGCTTATCCGGACCTATCACTGACCACACTGATAATGTCACTGCTTATCCAGACCCATCACTGACCACACTGATAATGTCACTGCTTATCCAGACACATCACTGACCACACTGATAATGTCACTGCTAATCCAGACCCATCACTGACCACACTGACGTCACACACAGGTATGTTCTTTGTATCATCCATTCCAAGGACATCTCACATACTGTAACAACCAGCTACCCAGTTCCATCGCATGCTGCTCAAATATATTTTCACCACCTTTGACAACATTTGCCCCGTCCTGATTGGTACGGATACCTCTGAACTCACTGATGGTTTCACTTCCCATCTGCGTCTGATTCTGAACACACTTACACTACGAATGATCACCCAAATACAGAAAAATCAAGACTTAACTGCTCTTGCAAGTTCCAGTGCTCTCCTCAGTTGTACTTAAAATATCTGCAAGGCCTTTTTGTGTAGTTCTGGTCACCATATTATAGATATGATGTCCTGTTGCCAGAGACAGCGCGGAACAGATTCACCAGGATGTTATCTGGAATGGACAGCGTTAGTTTGAAGACATAATCAATTGGCTGGGCTTGGTCTTCTTGGAGCGCAGGAGGATGAGGTGTAATCTCATAGACGTGTTTTAGATCATGAAAGGAATAGATCGGGTAGATGCTCAGCTTCTCCTGCCCTGAGTAGGAGAATCGAGGTCCAGAGGACATACGTTTAAGTTGAATGGAAAATGATCGAATAGGAATCTGAGGGGTAACCTTTTCACACAATGGGTGGTGGATGTATGGAACAAACTGCCTGAGGAGGTATTTGAGGCAGGGGCTATCCCAATATTTGTGAAACAGTTAGACAGGTTGGGTACATGAATAGGACAGGTTTGGTGGGATATGGACCAAATGCAGACAGGTGGAACTAATGTAGATGGGGCCTGTTGGCTGGTGTGGGCAAGTTGGGCCAAAGTGCCTGATTCCACACCATATCACTCTATGACTCTATGAGTACAGGGCTGAACTACCTCCTCTGGCAGTTCGTTCCACACCCCCCCAACCTTTGTGTGAAAAATACCCCTCAGGTTCCGATTAAACCCCCCCCCCCACCTCATCTTAAACCTAGCCCCCTGGTTCTTGATTCCCCTTCTCTGTGCATCTACCAGATCTATTCCTCTCATTATATTGTCCAGCTGTAGAAGATCATCCCTCATCCTCCTGCAGCAAGGTATATAGTACTAGCCTATATGCACCAAGGGATATAGTACTAGCCTATATGCACCAAGGGATATAGTACTAGCCTATATGCACCAAGGGATATAGTACTAGCCTATATGCACCAAGGGATATAGTACTAGCCTATATGCACCAAGGGATATAGTACTAGCCTATATGCACCAAGGGATATAGTACTAGCCTATATGAACCAAGGGATATAGTACTACCCTATATGCACCAAGGGATATAGTACTAGCCTATATGCACCAAGGGATATAGTACTAGCCGATATGCACCAAGGGATATAGTACTAGCCTATATGCACCAAGGGATATAGTACTAGCCTATATGCACCAAGGGATATAGTACTAGCATATATGCACCAAGGGATATAGTACTAGCCTATATGCACCAAGGGATATAGTACGAGCCTAAATGCACCAAGGGATATAGTACTAGCATATATGCACCAAGGGATATAGTACCAGGCTGCTGAACCTGTCCCTCCAGATCAGGCCCACTGTTCCTGGTAACATCCTCGTAAATCTCCTCTATCACCTTTCCAGATTGACACCATCTTTCCTGTATCATGGTGCCCACAACAGAACACAATATTCCAAATGCGGCCTCACCAACGTCTTACACAACGGCAACATAATCTCCGTATATCTATACACAATGCTATGACCGAAGACGGCCAATGTTACAAAAGTCTTTTTGACCACACTATCAACCCGTGACGCTGCATTCAATGCACGATGTACCTGTCGTCCTAGATCGCTCTGCTCTACAGTTCATTCACCTTTCTGCCTCGGTTCCAGGTCAGCGGTACTGACACTTCTGAACTCACTGATGGTTTCACTTCCCATGTTCGTCTGATTTTGAATACATTTGCACTACAGGTGAACATCCAAATAAAGAATAATCAAGACTTAACTGCTCCTCCAAGTGCAGCGCTCTCCTCAGTCGTACTTCGAATATCTGCGAGGCCCTTTTGTGTAGTTCTGGTCACCATATTACACAAATGATGTCCGATTGCCAGAGGCGGTGCGGAACAGATTCACCAGGATGTTATCTGGAATGGACAGCGTTAGTTTGAGGACAGATTTGATCAGGTGGGATTGATCTCATTGGAGCAATAATACAGAGGGACGACCTTACTGAGGCATGTAAAATTATGTCAACTACAGCAGGGTTGAGTAGATGGTCACAGTTATTTCCCAGGCTGGGAGAATCTAAACCTAGAGAACGTACGTTTAATTGAAAGGGGAGAGATTTAAGGGAATTCTGACTTCAACGATGGAACAATATTTTCTTTTGAGGCGGTGGGGACAGATACCATCACAGCAAATAAACAGCATTTGGACAGCCATTTGTTTCGGATGGAAATGGACGGATATGGGACAAATACAGGTGAATGAGATTACCGTAGATAGGCATCTCGGT
>NW_027604105.1:0-2500 GCF_053455715.1 Rhinoraja longicauda
TGGGAGTGAGGAAGCTGGCAACCCTGGCTATGATTGACCGGCAGAGTAGACTCGACGGGCCGAATGGCCTAATTCTGCTCCTAAAACTTGTGAACGGGTGAAGAAGGTCTCCCTAGTTCTCCGACTAGTTCCACTGTCCTCCTGATGAAATGTTGCTGGTTGAACGCCTCGATGTCGTTCCCTTCAGCCGACAACGAGCCATCCGACATTGTCCTTGAGCCGCGTCCCCTTTGATCTGTTGTTTTCACACCTTACCCTTCCATATCTCCCTCTCGCCCTCACTCTCAGTCTGAAGAAGGGTCTCCACCCAGAACATCACCCGTTCCTTCTCTCCAGAGATGCTGCCTGACCCGCTGAGTTACTCCACCATTTTGTGTCTTACCTTTAGCTCACAGAAGGATCGAGTAACTAATGGACTCTGGAACAGATAGAAGTGGAATCTCTGTCACTGCTGATTGTAACTGCTGTCTGTCTGCAGCTCCGGGGGCTGTCAGTGGTGGTGAACGCCAACTATTTCAGCTTTAGACTTTAGAGATACAGCGTGGAAACTGGCCCTTCAGCCCGCTGAGTTCCTCCAGCTGGTTGTGTCTCTCCACAGTTAATCACGGGGTGGGGTTTGGGGTGTGAGTGCGCGGGGCGGCGGGTTGCAAGGCCTGGGCCTGGTCTTCGGTGTCGAGCGGGCGTTTACGACACATGTCGTTGTCTCTCTCTCTCCCCCCCCCCCACACAGGGTGGACGTTGCCCACCTGGTCCTCTACCATCTCACCAGCTGCTGCAGGAGGAAGTACTTTGACTTTGAGCGGGAGATCCTGGCCTTTGCCAACGACAACTGGGAGAACCTGCTGGTGGGGGCGGTAGGTGCGGGCAGCCCGGCCCCTGACCCGGTCGCAGCAGGGGTCAGAGAGCATGGGGTCAGGGTCCGGGGCGGGGAGCATGACCGCAGATTGCTGGGGGCATAGTGCAGGGGTCAGGGTCGGGGTGGGGCATGGCCCCTGACCCAGTCGGAGTGCTGGGGTCATAGTGCAGGGGTCAGGGTCCGGGTTGGGAGAGGGCATGACCGCAGATTGCTGGGGTCAGAGTGCAGGAGTCGGGGGACATGACCGCTGACCCGGACAGAGTGCAGGGGTCAGAGTGCCTGGGTCAGGGTCTGGGTCGGGAGGGCATGACCACAGATTGCTGGGGTCATAGTGCATGGGGTCAGAGTCGGGGGGGGCATGACCCCCGACCCGGTCAGAGTGCAGGGTCCAGGGCGGGAAGGCATGACCATAGAGTGCAGGGGTCAGGGTGTGCGGGGGTTAGAGGTGTGTGATGGCGGTTTAGTTTGGTCAAGTTCAGAGATACAGCGCAGAAACAGGCCCTTCGGCCCACCGGGTCCGTACTATACCCGGTTGCCAAGTTACACTACATTAATATCCTTTTAGTTTAGGTTTAGAGATACAGCGTGGAAACCGGCCCTTCGGCCCACCGGGTCCGCGCCGCCCAGCGATCCCCGCACACTAACGCTATCCTACACACACTAGGGACAATCTATACACTTACACCCAGCCAATTAACCTACAAACCTGCACGTCTTTGGAGCGCGGGAGGAAACCGAAGATCTCGGAGGAAACCCACGCAGGTCACGGGGAGAACGTGCAAACTCCGTACAGACGGCGCCCGTAGTCGGGATGGAACCCGGGTCTCCGGCGCTGTGAGGCGGCAAATCTACCGCCGAGCCAACCTACGGACTGACCCCTGACCCAGTTAGAGTGCAGGGGTCAGGGTGCGGGGTTGACCTCCTCAGAAACAGTTGGACGTGAAAGATTTAATAGGGATTTGAGGGGTAACTTTTTCCACACAGAGGGTGGTGGGTGTGTGGAACGAGCTGCCAGAGGAGGTAGTTGAGGCCGGGACTATCCCAACGTTTAAGATACAGTTGGACAGGTACATGGATAGGACGGGTTTGGAGGGATATGGGCCAAGCGCGGGCAGGTGGGACTAGTGTAGATGGGGCGTGTTGGCCGGCGTGGGCGGTTTGGGCCGAGGGGCCTGTTTCCGCGCTGGATCACTGGCGTAACGGCCATGTTTGTTCTCAGCTCTCCTGCGTGTCAAAGACGGAACGATACAAGCAACTCCTGGACACCCTGAACGCCCACCGGGACAGGTGAGAGGGGCAACAGCAGACAGACGGGCGGGCGCACAAGGGCGTGGTGTTGGGGGCAGGGACACTGGCACTGGGGTGGGCCAACATGGGGCATCACTAGTCTCTCTCCCCGTCTCTCTCTCTCTCCCCGTCTCTCTCTCCCCCCTCTCTCTCTCTCCCCGTCTCTCTCTCCCCCCTCTCTCTCTCTCTCCCCGTCTCTCTCTCTCTCCCCCCTCTCTCTCTCTCTCCCCGTCTCTCTCTCCCCCTCTCTCTCTCTCCCCCCTCTCTCTCTCTCCCCGTCTCTCTCTCCCCCCTCTCTCTCTCTCTCCCCGTCTCTCTCTCTCCCCGTCTCTCTCCCCATCTCTCTCTCCCCGTCTC
>NW_027604106.1:0-5000 GCF_053455715.1 Rhinoraja longicauda
GAAAGTATGAAAAATACTATTAATGTGAGGAATTTTCTTTGGAAAGGTAAAATGCCAAGAGTGTCTCTGGAAAAATTAACATGGAAATTTGAATTAGGTGGACTGCAATTACCAAATTTTAAAAATTACTATCTGGCAGCACAAATGGGTTTTATTTCATCCTTTTATCAAGAGGGTGGAAAAACAGCATGGGTTAAAATTGAAATGGATAAAATAAAAGAGCTATGCCCAGAAGAATTTATCTATAAATGGGAAGCGAAGCTATTAGTTAAGGATAAAGAGTCACCTTTGCTAAAACATTTAATTAATATATTGTTGAAAACAGTTAAAGCTAATGATAAAAGATTTTTTCTAACAGCTAAAACTCCATTAGTAAAAAATAGATTACTGCCGTTTGCTTGGAATAATCAAATATTACAAGTCTGGGAACAGAAGGGTATTAAACATATGGGAGATTGCTACGAAGGAAATAACTTTTTGACATTTTCTCAATTGAGAAACAAATATCAAATTCCAGGGAACAGTATTTTTTTTCTATTATCAGCTACAATCTTTTTTAAGGGAAAAGTTAGGTAATTCAATGTTTTTATTTCAAATTAAAGGAATTGAATCCCTGATTCAGGGCAAGGGAACTAAAAAATGTATATCTTCAATGTATAAATTATTACAAAAATCTAGTCCAAAGACAAGAATTCAAAAATCAAGACAAAGATGGGAAACAGATCTGAATATTAGCATTGATGAACCAAGTTGGGAAAGATTGTGTTTAGAAAGTATGAAAAATACTATTAATGTGAGATATAGTTTAGTACAATATAGTTTTTTACATCAATTATATTTAACCCCGAAAAAATTAAACAATTTAAATCCAAATTTACCTGACATTTGTTTTAGATGCAACCAGGATGTGGGTACTTTTTTATACTCCACACGGGCATGTCCGAGGTAACTCCTTTTTGGAAAGACCTAAAAAACGTTTTGGAACAATTGATGAATAAGACCATACCATTGGATTCAAGGTTGTTTTTATTGGGAGATACTAAAGGAATATTACCAAGATTAATTTTAGATAAATATCAGGAAAGATTTCTCAAAATAGCAATAGCAATAGCAAAAAAATGTGTAGCGGTCACTTGGAAAGATCACAAGGAAATAAGAATTAAAAGATGGTATGCAGAAATGCGTAGTTGTATCCCATTAGAAAAAGCTACTTATACTTTAGTTTGTAATTTTTATTTATAGCCTTTAAGAATTTCATTATTCTGTTCTATTCTATTCAGTACATACTTGCCCACTACGACCAACATGCCCCATCTACACTAGTCCCACCTGCCCACACCGACCAACATGCCCCATCTACATTAGTCCCACCTGCCCACACCGACCAACATGCCCCATCTACACTAGTCCCACCCGCCCACACCGACCAACATGCCCCATCTACACTAGTCCCACCCGCCCACACTGACCAACATGCCCCATCTACACTAGTCCCACTTGCCCACACCGACCAACATGCCCCATCTACACTAGCCCCACCTACTCACACCGACCAACATGCCCCATCTACACTAGTCCCACCCGCCCACACCGACCAACATGCCCCATCTACACTACTCCCACCCGCCCACACCGACCAACATGCCCCATCTACACTAGTCCCACTTGCCCACACCGACCAACATGCCCCATCTACACTAGCCCCACCTACCCACACCGACCAACATGCCCCATCTACACTAGTCCCACCTGCCCACACGCCCCATCTACACTAGTCCCACCTGCCCACACCGACCAACATGCCCCATCTACACTAGTCCCACTTGCCCACACCGACCAACATGCCCCATCTACACTAGTCCCACCCGCCCACACCGACCAACATGCCCCATCTACACTAGTCCCACCTGCCCACACCAACCAACATGCCCCATCTACACTAGTCCCACCTGCCCACACCGACCAACATGCCCCATCTACACTAGTCCCACCTGCCCACACCGACCAACATGCCCCATCTACACTAGTCCCACCTGCCCACACCACCAACATGCCCCATCTACACTAGTCCCACCTGCCCACACCTGCCACCATGCCCCATCTACACTAGTCCCACCGGCCCACACCGACCAACATGCCCCATCTACACTAGTCCCACCTGCCCACACGCCCCATCTACACTAGTCCCACCTGCCCACATGCCCCATCTACACTAGTCCCACCTGCCCACACTGACCAACATGCCCCATCTACACTAGTCCCACCTGCCCACATGCCCCATCTACACTAGTCCCACCTGCCCACACTGACCAACATGCCCCATCTGTACCTCTGTACCTCACTACACTGTAGATGCCCACCAACCCCACAAAGATGTTGGGCAAGGCAGCGACGTAGGAGATGAAGGTGGCCAACTCAGACATGGTGACCTGTTCATGTCCCCCAACCCCCCCCAACCCACCCCACCACCCACCCCCCACCACCCCACCCCCAGCTCAGACATGGTGACCTGTTCATGTCCCCCAACCCCCCCAACCCCCCCCAACCCCCCCCAACCCCCCCCACCACCCCACACCCCCCCCCCCCCCCCCCCCACACACACTGACTGGGCCCGGCACCCACACACAGGGTCCAGGCACTGAGAGGGAGAGGTGGCACCGACCCACACACACACACAGACACACAGGGCCCCGCACCGGCCGGGGGGAAGAGTGACGGGACGGACGGGAGACCGGAGACTGAAGGCCCGGAGACCGGACACTGAGGGCCCGCAGCCATGAGCCACCCCGACCCTGACGGCGAGCCCGAGGGTGAACCTGACACCAAACTGCTGCACACCAAGCGGCTGTACAGGTGAGCGGGGGAGGTGTGGGGGGGAGGGGGTGCGAGGGAGGGGAGGGGTGGGCATGTAGTGGGGGAAAGGGGTAGGTGGTTAGAGGAGGCGGTAGGTAGTGAGGGGAAGGGGAGTTGGAGGAGGGGACGGGTGGGCAGGTAGTGAGGGAGATGGGAGTGAGGGGTAGGAGGTTAGTGGGCAGAGGGAGGGAGGGGATAGGTGTGCAGGTAGTGAGGGTGAGGGGTAGCAGGTTAGTGGGCAGAGGGAGTGAGGGGACGGGTGAGCAGTTAGTGAGGGTGAGGGATAGGTGGTTAGAGGAGGCAATAGGTAGTGAGGGGATGGGGATTGGGGGAGGGGTGGGCTGGGAGTGAGGGAGAGGGGTGGGTGGTTACAGGGGAGGTGATAGGGAGTGAGGGGAAGGGGAGGGGTGGGCAGGTAGTGAGGGAGAGGGGTAGCAGGTTAGAGGGGGCGATGGGTAGTGATGGGGAGGGAGGTCTGAGGGGAGTTAGTGAGGGAGGGGAGGGAGGTCTAAGGGAGGGGTGGGCAGGTGGTGAAGGAGACGGGAATGAAGGGTAGGAGGTTAGAGGTGGGGATCGGTACTGAGGGAGGGGAGGGGGTGGTTATGGGGGGACACGGAGGGGAGAGTGGAGAGAGGGAGGGTGGATGGGGATGGGAGGTTCCCCTGACAATGGCAGTGTGAGGCTTAATGTTCTCTGTCGTGACTGGTGTAAGTGAGGTCTAATAAACTTGCTGTTCATTGAGCCTGGACTGATGGCACAGGAGAGGGTGAGCACGTCTTTTTGTGGTTATGGTGGAAAATTAAATCAGCATTCAGCCAAGGCTGCCAACAATATACAGCAGTAAACCTGATGAGTTGACACTAAAGATAGACACAAAGAACTGGAGTAACTCAGCGGGTCAGGCAGCATCTGTGGAGAACCATGGATAGGTGACGTTTCACAGAGTGCTGGAGTAACTCAGCGGGTCAGGCAGCATCTGTGGAGAACATGGATAGGTGACGTTGCACAGAGTGCTGAGTACAGGGAAAAGGGCTTTGTCCTTTGGCGATTTTTTAGTGCAATTGGTAGCAATTCCCGCGACTGTCAAAGTCGTAGCAGATCGCCAAAAAAAATAACCGTACGACAATGACCACGACAATGACCACGGACAATGTCCACGACAATGACCATGACAATGACCACCACAATGACCACGACAATGACCACCACAATGACCACGACAATGACCACGACTGCTGTGTTGTTTGTAGGGGAAATGCACGCCTGACCATGAGGACAGCAAGGTCTGGCCAGCCCTTTTCACACGTCAATGCCGCCTCCGAACGTGACATCTGTGGTCTAAACCCGTCGACTGAAAAGCAGGTGCAGCAGCCAGGTGTGGATTGTGGGCAGAGTCCGTGATGCTCACCTGGCTGTTGCAGCTGCTTTTCAGTGCACGGGTTTAGACCACACATGGCATGTTTGGAGGCGGCATTGACGTGTGAAAAGTTCTGGCCGAACCTTGCTGTCCTCATGGTCAGGCGTGCATTTCCCCAACAAACAACACAGCATTGAAACTCAGTATATCATTTTAGTAGTGTCTGTCTATGTGTGAGCTTTGGCTTTTAATAAACGTCGTGAAAATGGCTGTGGATGTGCTTGCCTCATTGATCTAAATGAATGAATGAAGAGTTCTCAGCGCAGCGCATGTGTAAGCGTTTGATTTTAATGGTCAAAATGAATGCTAATAGAATCTGTGAATGACGTCATGAAAAAGTACTTAGAAATTCAATAAATTCCGACAGCTATTTTTAAAGAAATCAACAAAATCAACTTTATTCAAAAACAACATATTCCTATGAAAGATGGGTAACTGCATGCAAAAGGGGCACTTGCAAACAAATGCAAACAGAGTGCTGGAGTAACTCAGCGGGTCAGGCAGCATCTGTGGAGAACATGGATAGGTGACGTTTCACAGAGTGCTGGAGTAACTCAGCGGGTCAGCAGCATCTCTGGAGAACATGGATAGGTGTCGTTTCGGGTCAGGACCCATCTTCAGATACTAAGCTTGGTTTTGACTTTCACATTGGTTGTTTGTTGGGAAACGTCAGAATATGCAACCTCCACTGCTGTGTGGCCAATTTAAGTAAAGGTTACTGGGCCTCAAA
>NW_027604108.1:0-6146 GCF_053455715.1 Rhinoraja longicauda
GCCTGACCCAGTAATCACAGTCTTAAAACAAGCTTTATTTCATTATGGTCATAGCTCTTAAACTTTGGTCAACTGTAAACCTTGCAATTGTGAGTCCTAGCTAATTGTGAGTCCAAAAAGGAATTCATTGATTTTTAAGTATGAATTCAGTAGAGGAAATTGGTACTGTGGTAAAAGAACATCTGTGATCCCAGGAAAAAGAGTAGTCCAGAGGGGCTAACTGACCTAGTTCTGCTTTAATACTTGTGTTTAAGCACATAATACTGCTCAAACATCATTTAGATGAAGCTTCTGAAATTGCACGTCGTTAAATCAGCCAAACATGCAAAAAATATGATTCTCTGCCATGCACAAGGGAATTAAAGTGCTTTAAAGTGGCATCACATGGGTGGTCAGGAAGGCATTTGACACATTAGCCCTCATCAGTCAGAGTACTGAGTATAAAAGATGGGAGGTAATCTTATTGTTGAAGACATTGATGTCTAAATAAACATTTAGAGTATTTGTTCAGTTTTGGTCACCCTGTCATAGAAAAGATGTTGTTAAACTGGAAAGGGTGCAGAGAAGATTTACGAGGATGTTACCAGGACTCAAAGCCCTGAGCTAAAGGGCGAGGTCGAGCAGGCTTGGACTTTAATCCTTGGAGTGCAGGAGGATGAGGGGTGATATTGTAGAGGAGGATAAGGTCATGAGAGCAATAGAAAGGGTAAATGTCAGTATGCATTAGCATGTTTGAAAAATATTTAAAACCTGTTTAGTAGTAAAGTAAACCAAATGCCTGAAAGTGTGTGATTGGTGTCAAAGGTCATGGCGGGGTGTAATGCCTGAAGGTGTGTCAAAGGCCACAGCAGGGTGCAGGGTATAATGCAAGGACAACACCATATAGAACCATGATACGCACGGCATTGGCTAGAGCTCTGCCAATAACGTGACAATATTCATCTCTTAGATGGTGACAATGTTAATCTCTTTAGATGGAGAAAATATTGATTTTCCAGATGTAGAAATAAGGAACTACCCGTGCTGGTTAATACACAAAAGATCACTAATTGCCGGAGAAACTCAGCAGATCAGGCAGCATCTCTGGAGAACATGGATCGGTGACACCCTTCTTCAGACTGATTGAAGGGAGGGGGAGAGAGAGAGAGAGAGAGAGAGAGAAAGAGAGAGAGAGAGAAAGAGAGAGAGAGAGAGAAAGAGAAAGAGAGAGAGAGAGAGAGAGAGAGAGAGAGAGAGAGAGAGAGAGAGAGAGAGAGAGAGAGAGAGAGAGAGAGAGAGAGAGAGAGAGAGAGAGAGAGAGAGAGAGAGAGAGAGAGAGAGAGAGAGAGAGAGAGAGAGAGAGAGAGAGAGAGAGAGATGGAAGAGGGGAGAGGCATAGCATGTGGTATATGAATGCAGGTGAGAGGGGGTGGTGGGGGGTGTTGGGATGGTTAGAAAAAAAGGCCAGCGATAAAAGCAGTGTGAGAGGGGTTTAGGAGCTGCATGTTGTGATGCTAGAGGGAGCAAAGTAGCAGGAGGGGAGGAGAGAGGGGAGAAACAGGTGGGAATCTAGAAGGGGCACAGGGGAGGAGAGGGGAAGGGGAGAATAAAAAGGAGGGTGGAGAAAGGGGGGAGGGGGGGAAGAGCTTAGTTGGAGTTTACCTAAAATTGGAAGATTTAATGTTCACTGAGCCCAACCAGTATGAATATTGAATTCTCTAATCTGAGTTACTCCAGCACTTTATGTCCTTTTATTGATATTCCAGAAAAGGATCACAGAATGGCCATGAGAATTATCCCAAGTTTTAAGTTACCATGGTAGACTTAAGGATTCTCCTTTTATAATGGTCATCCATGTAGACATAATATTTGAAATACAAAAGTGAGGTGATTTTACAAATAATTGTTAAATAAGTAGATGTATGAGTTAATGAATGGAGTGAAGATTTGTTGCAACAGTTCAAAAAGAATTGGGCGAGTTGCATTTGGTACCCAATATCAATAATCGCATTCTTGGGAATCTGACAATCTATTAGAAGTTCAACAAACTCTCGAGCTATTACCTCTTTCCCACGGAGGAAGTGACAATAGCACTAACTCGGTTTTTTTAAATGTTGTGGTGAATAGCTTGATGTATTAAATTACAGACAACTCATTCATATGTCAAGTCGAATCAACAGTGACTGAAAATGTGGCACAAAATTACATATACAAAGGATTGGTGACTGACTACAATGAACAGTATCCACTGTGCTGGTTCATGTAGATAAGTGATAGGAGTAGAATTAGGCCATACGGCCGATCAAGTCTACTCCGCCATTCAATCATGGCTCATCTATCTTCCCTCTTAATTCCATTCTCCTGCCTTCTCCCCATAACCTCCGACACTTGTACTAATCACTGCTTCACTGCTTAATTATACACAACTTGACCCTGCCAGCACATCTCACATGCCCTCGTGGTCATGCCACATAATTGTGTGTAACTATATTGTGAGTAATTTTGGGCACCATATCTGAGGAAGGATGTGTTGGCTCTGGAAAGAGTCCAGAGGAGGTTTATAAGCAATTAGTAGGTTAACCTATGATTAACGTTTGTCCGTCCTAGGCCTGTACTCGCTGGAGTTTAGAAGAATGATGGGGGGACCTCAGTGAAACATACAGAATTGTGAAATGCTTGGATAGAGCGAATGTGGAGAGGATGTTTCCACTAGTGGGAGAGTCTAGGTCTAGAGGTCATACCTCAGAATTAAAGGACGTTCTTTTAGGAAGGAGATGAGGAGAAATTTCTTTAGTCAGAGGGTGGTGAATCTGTGGAATTCTTTGCCACAGAAGGCTGTGGAGGCCAAGTCAGTGGATATTTTTAAGGCAGTGATTGATAAACTCTTGATGTGGTAAACAGGTGTCAGAGGTTGTGGGGAGAGAAGGCAGGAGAATGGGGTTAGGAGGGAGAGATAGATCAGCCATGATTGAATGGCGTTGACTTGATGGGCCGAATGGCCTAATTCCACTCCTATTCCTTATGACCTTATAATTGTTAACTTGTGATGAGCACTTGAGATGCCCAAGCACCATGCTTTCTTCCCATGTTAAGAAATCCTCTTATATGAAGGCCCCATTCTGAACACTGTGCCCAAGTGCTCACCCAAACTCAGAGCTGAGTGAGCACATTCGCCCAACCCACCCATCTGGTGCAGAATAAATCGATACAATACTGATTTTCCCCACCGCTGGGTCAAATTTTGTGTGCATGAGCGCGCGTGTGCGTTGAGGCACGAATATAAAACTGGAGATCCACCTGATCCATTAGTTTCACAGCAGCTTTCTAAGTTAAAGTCACCCATGAAGAATGAAAAATATTGCAATCTATCAGTCAGTCCTCCTCAGCAGACGCTGTACTTGTTTTACGTGAGCACTGAGTGAATCTGCAGTGAACTGCATTGTAAACCAGCTTGGGGAATTCATTGTGGGACCTCTTTCCACCAACTTAAATAATTTTGTAGTATGTAATAAGGTCAACAAGCACACTGACAGCTGCTGAAAAAGACTGAAATACTTCTTCCAAGGGATTGAGCATTGAATGTCAAGTTGATATTGTTTTGGTTCCACAAACTTTGACGTTGCTCCTGAATAGCTAGCCCCTTAGCACTACTTCAGGGAACTGCTCCATGTAACTCAGATGAAATTACTTCTTGATACAATGGAAGTGTTCATCTTTATATTCCCAGCAGAGAATCTTTCCCCTCAGTTGCAGAAATTGGAAATTTAGATGTTCACTGTCCACAATATTGCAACTAGAATTGACCCCATGCTGTCACTGAATTCCTCATGTCGGAAAGAGAGAAAACACTTTTCCACCCATCGCCTTCCACCTTCTCCACCTGGCTTTATATTTCACTCCACTTCATTCCTTATCAGACACACTTTTGTCTCCTTTTCATCTCTAGCCTTTGTTACTTACTGCACCCATCTGCTAATCAAATCCCTTCACTTGTATCACTTGCAGGCTTTGTCCCATTCCCATTCTTTTCCAGCCACCTCTCCACTACTATAATTAGTCTGAAGGGTCCCTCCACAGATGCTGCCTGACCCAATGAGATTCTCCAGTACTGTGTTTTGTTTAAGATTCTAACATCTGTATTTCTTTTTATCTCTTGTTCTCCTTTCTTCAGCCTTATTACCCTTCATGTTCCACATCTCTTCCTCCTCCTACTTACTAACTGATCATTGTATATCTAAGGCTTAGGATTAATGAGATTTCTGATCCATGCAGATTATTAGGAATATTTAAGTACTGCTGTTCAAACATTTATTTATAACAACAAGTTATTATTATTATTAAATCGTTATTAATGAGCATTTATTTGTTCCCTGCACTTAAATTGGAATAATAACTGTCCATTAAAGATTTTGAATGCCTATATTTAGATTTTTGTTTCTTACTTTAAATTATTTTAGAATATATTTACTGTATTTAATTCCATTCATTTTGATGTTTCCAAACAAATTCCAGCATAACTTTTCATACCTCATTTGAAGCTTATTTGATATGGAGTCCTAGCTGAAAGGTCATCAACCTGAAATATTAACTATTTTTCTCTCTCCCTTTGGTATTGCCTGATCTGTTGAATTTTTTAGCTTTGTTTTATTTTAATATTCAATCATTTATTATTGAATGACTATGTTTCAACATTGAAGAGCTCGCAGTCTCGGGTAGAGATTGATGTCAGGAGGCTCCAAAGTCGCAAGAGGTTCGACCAGCCCCGACTCGGGGTCTGATCGCCCGGCGTGGGGGAGCCAAGATCGTCCCGTCAGTGGAAGGCTCGAGGCCCCCGATCGCGGGAGGACAAAGAAGGGAAGAGATTGAACTTTTTTTTCCGCCTTCCATCACAGTGAGGAATGTGCAGGAGTCACTGTGGTGGATGTTTATGTTAAATGTATTTTGTGCCTTTTATTGCTTTTTATTGGTATGACTGTATGGCAAATCAAATTCTTCGTATGTTGCAAAACATACTTGGCTAATAAAGTATGATTATGATTATGATTAAACTGCCCTTCACCCTTCATCTGTCACCAGTATAATGTTCTCACCTCTGTTCTGGTGCTTTATCTGCAGCAGGTAGCAGATCTCACTGTGTATTTCCTTACATGAAGCACAAAGTCTCTGGGAAGATTGTTCCCAGAGACTTTGGGTGGAAATGGTCTTCTGTCAGCCTCTCTCGCCCACCCAACTCTCTTTCCACAATGTCTGCTACTCAGGTCATTCTTTCAATCATCCTATATTGCTAGGGAAATGTAGAGAAATCACCCTTCCAGTGGATGCATTAACTTCAAGAATTTCTTCAGCTTCTTCTCCCCCATCAACATAAAGCTTCAAAGACACAATAAACAGCCGATGCTGGTTTACCATCAAAAGTCGAAGTACAGGAGTAATTCAGCAAGTCAGGCAGCATCACTGAATATGTTAGCATGTTGCCTGCTGATACCCACTGGAAGCATGTCGTCCATCAGTTTCCAACAGATCAATCAGTTTTCGATGTTGATTTGACAATAGTATTGCCAAATTGCCATGCACTGTTCGAGTTAACATTCTCTTAAATTTGCTGAAGTTTTACATTAAGACACAAAAGGCTGGAGTAACTCCATGTTCGCCAGAGATGCTGCCTGACCGCTTACTCCATCACTTAGTGTCTTTTAATGTAAAACTTTTTTTTTAAACTCCAAAGAACACCTGATCCTCAGAATCAGAATCTTCAGGTCTGAAGAAGGGTCTCAACCCGAAACGTCACCCATTCCTTCTCTCCAGAGATGCTGCCTGTCCCACTGAGTTACTCCAGCATTTTTTGTGTCTATCTGATCCTCAGAAATATAAGGCAGCCACAGAAACTAATGAGCAACTAACCGCAAAGTAATTGATGATCCACTGAATTATCAATGTTAATGGTTGGTGAGGGGAGGGGAGCTTTATCATTGCCCCAACTGCATTCAACAGTGCAGTAATTTAAGAGAATGTTAATTGGAACAGTGCACGCCAATTTGGCAATACTCTTGCAAATCAGCGTAGAACACTGATTGATGTGCATTGCATTCTTCCAACTGCTAGCGTGTTAACACATTCATCAACAAAGTGATCCAAACTGCTTGCACTAGAGTGAGCATTTACACAGT
>NW_027604109.1:0-6140 GCF_053455715.1 Rhinoraja longicauda
AACCGAACTTCACCCATCCATGTCCTTGGCAGGCTTAGCCAGTTCGGCGTGCCTTCTACAACTCTCACCAACTTCGACAGATGTAGCGTAGAAAGTATTTTATCAAGATGCATCACAGCTTGGTTTGGGAACAGCTCCATACAAGAACGCCAGAAATTGCTGCGAATTGTCCAGACCATCACACAAAGCAACCTCCCATATTTTGACTCAATTTATAAACCACGCTTCCTCGGCAAGGCACGCAGCATAATCAAGAACGAGTCGCACCATTGCCACTCCCGCTTCTCCTCTGTCCCATCAGGTAAAATGCACAGAAGTGTGAAAATGCACACCTCCAGTTTCAGGGACAGTGTCTTCCCAGCTGTTATCAGGCAACGGAATCATCCCACTACAACCAGAAAGCAGTGCTGAACTACTATCTACCTCTTTGTTGATCCTCGGACTATCCTCGATCGGATTTTGCAGGCTTTACCTCGCACTGGACGTTATCCCCTTATCGTGTATCTATACTCTGTAAATAGCTCGACTGTAATGAAGTATTTTGTTTCCACTGACTGGGTAGCACGCAACAAAAGCTTTTCACGGTACCTCGGTACACGTGACAATAAACTGCACTGAACTGACATACTCGACTAGATTTCTCCAGAGGTGTAGCCTGACTCGCATTGGATATTGATTGTGTGTGACAGTGTGAGTGTGCGAGTCCCTGCAAGAGTGTGCTAGCACGTGTATGCGAGTGTGAATGTGTGAGGTTGTGCACATGAGTCGGTGTGTGTGCGTATGCGTTAGTGTATGCGGTTGCAGGAATTTCAATGATTCAGTGATACCTTATTATCACGGACCCAGGTAGAGTGAAATGCTTAGTTTTGCAGACAACCCGGTAACATCATGTAGAAGACCTCACCTGGGCGGTACACAAGTGTCGCCACATTTTGACGCCGACAAAGTTACAAACGTTGGCCGGATAGTTGTATCTCCTGCCTGCCGCCGCACCGCGGGTCGCCCCTTCGTTCTCGGCGGCCTTCCTCGCTCTCCGACGGTCCACCTCGCTCTCTGCGGTTCCTCGCGGCTCCCACCTCGCTCCCGAGGCGCGGTTCTCATCTCCATCCGCGGTGGGCGAGCCGGGCCGACCGGGCCGACTGAAGGGCTTGGCCCCGCTCACCGGGAACACTCCCGGCCACGCTGCGCTGCGCTGCTCGACGCGAACATCCAAGGATAAACTCAATCCCAAAATGTGCGCGTGTGCATGCGGGTAGAGTATGTAAGAGTGCCTATATTTGTGTGTGTGTGTGTGTGTGTCTGTCTGTGCGAGTGCGTGAGTGTGCATGTGTGCGTGTGAGTGTGTGAGCATTAGTAAGTGTGGATGCAAGTGCGATTGAATGTATCTGTGTCTCTGAGTGGGAGAGTACATGTGGGTTTGTGAAGGACAGTGTTTGCGTCTGTGCGTGTGTGTGGCTGTTTGTGAGAATGTGAGAGAATATGTGGGATGTGAGTTTGTCAGAGTGTTTGAGCATGTAATGCTTTGATAGTGTGTGTGCGTGTGTGTCTGTGTGTGTGTGTGCGTGAGTGTGTGGGAGAGTATATGATGTTTTTGGCAGAGAATGTGTTCGTGTGTAAGTGTGTGATAAGTGCGTGTCTCTTAGTGCTAGTGCGTGTGAATATCTGTTAGTGTGAATGCATGTGTACGTGTGAGAGTATATTTGATTGTTTGTGATTGCATTTGAGAGATTGTGTGTGTCTTCGTGCGCGTGTATGTGTGTGTGCGTGTTTGACTGTGTTTGAGGGTGTGAACATGTGTGTTTGTAATGATGTAATGGCATACTGTGGGTTTTAGTGACGACGTGACACGCTGTGGGGATTTCTGATGGAGTGACGCACTGTGCAGTGGAACTGATGGAGTGACACAATGTATGGTAGTAATGGTGGATTAACACACTGTGGGTTGGTACAGATGGAGTGACACACTTTGGAGTTGTATTGATGAAGTGACACACTGCGCAGTAGTGCTGATGGAGTGACACACTGTGCAGTGTACTGATGGAGTGACACAATGTGGGGGTAGTACTGATGGAGTGACACAATGTGGGGGTAGTACTGATGGAGTAACACAATGCGCTGTGTTGTTGTTGTTGTTCGTCCTTCGGGTTGGAAGTTGACCATGACTTCACTTTCAGTTGGAGGATTGGCGACTGTGGGTCCCGAAGTGACTGGTGAGGCCAATCCGGGCCCGGAAGGCACGCCCACACGTAGGACACAAGTGGATGGCTGCTACAGTGGAAGTGGAGGTAGCCCGGGCCTTGCGCGCGGTGCGTTTCCTCTGGGACTCTGCAGTGCGTCTGTTCTCTGCTGCACGGGCTCCTGTGGTGAGCTTGCTACGCCAGGTTGGACGGTCCAGAGCAAGAGACTCCCAAGTGCTGAGGTTGATGTCCAAGTCTTTGAGGGACACTTTGAGGCAGTCCTTAAACCGTTTCTTCTGTCCTCCTACTGAGCGCTTGCCCTGACACAGTTCCCCATACAGTTCCCCACACAGTTCTCCATACAGAAGTTGTTGTGGCAGTCGACTCTCGGGCGTTCTGACGACATGGCCTGCCCATCTGGCTTGGGCTTTCCGTAGGAGGGTGTGTACGCTGGGGATTCCGACCCGTTCCAAGACCTCTGTGTCGGGAATTTTGTCCTGCCACCTGATGTGAAGGAGTCTGCGTAGGCAGCTCAAGTGAATGTGGTTGAGCTGTTTGGCATGTCTGCTATAGACAGTCCAGGTCTCACTGGCATAGAGTACCACTGCACGGTAGACCTTCAGCTTGGTGGTAAGGCTGAGTCCCCTCCGCTCCCAAACATTCCCACGGAGTCGCCCAAAGGCAGCGCTGGCCTTGGCAATCCTGTTGTTGACCTCAGCGTCAATGTTCACCACTCGCGAGAGTGTACTACCCAGATAGGTAAAGCTGTCGACTGCCTGTAGGTTCTGCCCCTTCACCGTGATGTGTGGTTCCTGGTAGGGCTTTCCAGGCGCGGGCTGGTACATAACTTCAGACTTTTTTGGTGCTATTGGAGAAACCAAAGTCGTCGCAGGCCTGTGAGAAGCAGTCCATTTAAAGCTGCATTTTCTGCTCTGTGCTGGCGTTGAGGGCGCAGTCATCAGCAAACAAGAAATCTCTGATGATGGTCTCCTTCACCTTTGTAACAGCTTGCAGGCACCTGAGGTTGAACAGCCTGCTGTCAGTTCCTGAACCTGATGTGTATTCCATCCTGGCAGTCACGGAAGGCATCGGTCAGCATGGCAGAGAAGACCATGATGAAGAGTGTAGGGGCAAGAACAAAACCTTGCTTCATGCCTGTTGTCACTGGAAAGGCTTCCCATTCGTCTCCATCATCTCGCACTTTCACCATCATGCCGTCATGGAACTGCCGGACAATCGTGATGAACTTGCTGGGACGGTCAAACTTCTGCATTATCCACAAGCCATCTCTGCTGACAGTGTCGAAGGCCTTTGTCAGATCGACGAAGATCACGAACAGGTCCCACTGAAGGCAAGAACAACATTCTAGTGGGTCCCGGCAGTGGGAGAAAGAGAGGGTTAGTTTCGGCTGTCTGAAAATGAGAAAAATCACAGCGTTAATTCAAAGATATTTCATTTAGAGGATTGATATACTTCACATATTCTTGTACAACAATCATCAGTTAGGAATATTGTAACACGATCAGAATCAGGTCAACACCGGTTAACGGACGGAGTTATAAATCTTGAATCGTTCTGCTCACTTACCAGGGACTCCAACGGCAGCAATGATCACGTACAAGATTTTCTCCACGGCGAAATATTCGTACAGCTTTTCCCACATGTTCTCTGCCCAGCGACGTGTCCCCGTGAACTGCCGGTAATCTCTCGGAATGAAATGCCGGGGCAGAACATTCCCGGAGATTTTATACCATTTTCCGTCTCCACCGGGAAAGTGAAGTTTCAACAGAATTAAAAATAGAGCTTTTGAAATGATTCGCAAACAGATGACATCAGCCAAGTGAAATCCCTGCTGAGACAGGTCGTGATTTATTCAGGGAATTGATTGAGAAATTGCAAAGAGTGGGAATTGTGGCGATACTGAGGGATGGAAATAGTAAGCGGCATTGTTCCAGCAAAGGGAATATTGTTCCAAACTCCATCGGATCCATCTCTCCACCACATGTTGGTTATCTGATTTTCTTCACTCAGCAAGGCAATTCCAAATTCAAGGGACCGTCTCAATGCTTCTGGTGCCCAGTTTAAAGGTGGACTGGACAGCCTTTGTCCACAGCGTGATGAATTAGTTCAACAGATCACATCAGACTAAAATGGCCCCTCCACTCTGTTTTAACACTCAATGTGATCGCGGCTGAACTGATTGTAACCTCAACCCCACACTCCCGGCGACCCCTAGTAAGCATTTAGTCCTTGCTTGCCTCGAATGGATCTGGCTTTGCCTTGGGACAACAACAGTCTCTACCTTCATCACCTCTGAGAAGGAACGACCCAAAGACTCACGACACTCAGTGAACAGAACCATTGCCGCCTCAGAATTATCTTAAAAGTAGAACAAACTGCGAATGATGCATCATCTCTCCCTCCTCTCTATCTCTCCCTCCATCTTTACTGCTGTTCTCTCTCTGAACTGTTACTCTTTCCCCTACACTCTCTATTCTCCCTCTCTGTGCCGCCCGCTCTCTGCCAACCTCTCTCCCCTCCCCTCCCACTCTTACTGCATCCCCCTCCTTCTCCCTGTATCCCTCTAATGCTTCCCTCTCCCCTTTTGCCAACCCACTCGCTCTGAACTCCCATCTCTCCTCATTTTTCCCACTCTCCCTTTGATCGTTCACTCTCCCTCCACTTCTTCTTTCGTCTTCTCCCCTATCTCTCCCTTTTATCTTTGTACGACCTATTTCTCTATCCATTTCCCCACCTCTCCATCACTTACCATCACTTCTCTTTCCAAAGCCTTTCTTGGTAAGTGCAGTTAAAACGGTTAGCCACCATGGGATGTAACAGCTGTCCCTAAACCCCCTCCCTCACGCTCGAGAAGCCCTTCCAGGTGAGACAGATGTTCACCTGCACCACCTCTAATCTCATCTACTGCATGTGGTGTTCCAGGTATGGCCTCCTTTACATCGGCGTGGAGAAATGGAGACTCGGCGACCGTTTTTTGTCGAACACTCACCCTCGTTCTGCTAAGGCTTGCCGTGTCTCCCCGTTGCAAGCCATTGTAACTCCCCCTCGGACACTGACCTTTCTGTCCTGGGCCTCCACCAGCGCCAGAGAGGTTACATTAAAACAGATAGAACGCCACTTCATAGTCCGCTTGGGAACCTTGCAACCTAATGGTATGAACATTAGCAAATGCCAGGTAACTAACGTGCAACTTCCCGCTCTTCCCTCGCTCTATCTCTTCCTTCACGCGGACTCGCACTTGTTAATCCCCTCCACCTCCATCTTCAACCGATATTCCCTCCTCTCTCTTTATAATTCCAATCTGCTCAATCCTTATCTCGCAACTTTTATCTTTTAACCTCTGGTCTCAACCACCTAACTATGAAAACGGTATTCACCCACTCATCGTTCAACTCGATTTGTCCTGCTGTTCCAGCCTTCTCCAGCTTCACACCACAATCAGTCTGAAGAAGGGTCTCGAACCGAACTTCACCCATCCATGTCCTTGGCAGGCTTAGCCAGTTCGGCGTGCCTTCTACAACTCTCACCAACTTCGACAGATGTAGCGTAGAAAGTATTTTATCAAGATGCATCACAGCTTCCTCGGCAAGGCCAGCAGCATAATCAAGAACGAGTCGCACCCTTACCACTCCTGCTTCTCCTCTGTCCCATCAGGTAAAATGCACAGAAGTGTGAAAATGCACACCTCCAGTTTCAGGGACAGTGTCTTCCCAGCTGTTATCAGGCAACGGAATCATCCCACTACAACCAGAAAGCAGTGCTGAACTACTATCTACCTCTGTTGATCCTCGGACTATCCTCGGTCGGATTTTGCAGGCTTTACCTCGCACTGGACGTTATCTCCTTATCATGTATCTATACTCTGTAAATGGCTCGACTGTAATGAAGTATTTTGTTTCCACTGACTGGGCAGCACGCAACAGTCTTTTCACGGTACCTCGG
>NW_027604110.1:0-6129 GCF_053455715.1 Rhinoraja longicauda
GAGATCGCTCTGGTATTCAGTGTGCCCCTGCAGTGGCGAAGAAGTTGAGAGGTGTGATTGAATCTTTCGAGCTGGTTGATGCGTGGCGGAATCTCCACCCTGATTCCAACGCATTTTCGCGAAGGTCTGAGGGGGGTGGTTCCCGTATCGACCGTGTGTACATCTCCAGAGCGTATGTCTCCCGGGTCTCGGCGGCCTCTATGCGGACGGTGCCATGTTCGGACCACTGCCTGGTGCGAGTGGATTTTATTTCCAGCGCGCACACGGGCTGGGTCCCGCGTACCTGGCACTTTAATAACCAGCTGCTGGAGGATCGCCCGATTCCGGGAGTGCTTTTAGGCGGTTCTGGGTGAAGTGGAGAGAGAGGCAAGAGGGGCTTCCCTTCCCTTAAGCAGTGGTGGGATGTGGGGAAAGCTCACATCCGTCTTTTCTGTCAGGACTACACGGGAGGGTCGACCAGAAGGCGGGACGCTGGCAGTTCGAGCGACTCGAGAAGGAGTTACTCGACGCAGAGTCTCGCTTGGGCCGGGTCGGTGAAGACTCCTGTGAGTGGGGAGAGTTTCAGGAGAGAGGAAGGAAGCGCTGAGGGACCTGCAGCTTGAGCGGTCCCGAGGTGCTTACGTGAGGTCGCGAGAGTCACAGATGCTGCATGATCTGGACCGGGCTTCACCTTCTCTTCCTCTCTCTGGAGAAAGGGCGAGGAGCCCGTAAAACAGCTCGTCGAGCTGCTCGCGGACGATGGCTCCTCGGTCACAGACCCAGAGGGGATTAGTGCGTTAGTTCGGTCCCTTTTATGGAACGCTGTTCTCTGCGGATGGTGTCAGCGGAGAGGCTCAGCGGGTTCTGTGGGAGAGGCTACCGACTATAGATAGAGGGGTGGTTGAACAGCTTGATGACCCCTTATCATTGAGGAGGGTGACTGGTGCCCTGCACCAGCTCAGAAAGGGTAAGTCTCCCCTGGGCTGGATGGGCTGACGGTTGAGTTTGTTAGAGCCTTCTGGGATGTCCTGGGGGGTGACTACATGAAGGTTCTGGGGAGAGAAGCTGGCGACCGGGGGAGATGCCCCTCTCGTGGCGCAGGGCAGTCGTTGTCCTGCTACCCAAGAAGGGCGAACTCCGCCTGTTGAAGAACTGGCGCCCGGTCTCTCTCCTCTGTACAGAGTATAAAAGTTTTTTGCACGGGCAATGGCAAATCGCCTGGGCGCCATACTATCCCAAATGATCCACCCTGACCAGTCCTATACAGTCCCTGGTCGGTCCATCCAAGATAACATCCATTTGGTTAGGGGACCTGATCCATCTGGCCCAGGGCACACTGGTCAGGTCAGCTGCCTTGTCTATCCTGGATCAGGAGAAGGCTTTTGACAGGGTGGACCATGAGTACCTCTTCGGGACACTGCAAGCGTTTCGGTTTTGGACCGCATTTTGTGGCCCGGGTCCGGCTTTTGTACACCGCAGCAGAGTGTCTCGTGAAGATTAACGGTGCATTGTTGGCTCCCATTCGCTTTGGAGAGGGGGGTACGCCAGGGGGTGCCCCATGTCCTGGGCAGTTGTACTCGGTCTGTGTGGAGCCATTCCTGTGTCCTTCTTAGGAGGCGGTTGGCAGGCCTGGCGCTACCAAGGACCGGGGGTGGAGGGTGGTTCTCTCGGGCCTATGCCGATGACATTCTCCTTCACGTTCACTGATCCTGTTGACCTGCGGAGGATGCACGAATGCCAGCTGGTGCTCTCAGCTGCTTCGTCCGCCTAGGATCAACTGGAGTAAGTGCTCCGGACTTCTAGTGGGCCAGTGGCAGGTGGACTCCCTGCCGGAAGAGATGAAGGATTATGCGTGGAGCACACCACGCACCTCCTCTACCTGGGGATCTACCTGAGTCCCACTGAGGATGCTTGGCCGGCGAACTGGCAGGAGCTAGAGACGAAAGTCGTCGCAGCCCGGCTGGGACGCTGGTCAGGCTTGCTTAGGGTTATTTCTTTCCAGGGTAGGGTGCTGGTCATAAACCAGCTGGTGGCCTCAATGTTATGGTACCGGCTCGCCACTCTTGTCCGCCCTCTACCTTTGTAATGCTGTACAGAAGAGGTTAGTGGATTTCTTTTGGGGAGGGAGGAGAAACACTGGGTCTCAGCCGCAGTCCTGAGTCTCCCGCTAGAGGAGGGTGGCCAGTCCTTGGTATGCGTGCGTACCCAGGTGGCGGCTCTCCGTCTCAGGACTCTGCGGAGGTACGTGTACGCGGAGCAACCCTCCCAGGTGGCACGCTCTGGCCCACGTATTTTTTCCGCCAGGGCCAGTGCCTAAGGGGGGTTTGGCGGCTCCCGGTGGCGGGCATCAGCCGACCCGCCACACGGGACATGCCAAGCTTTTACCGCGATGTGTTGAGAGTGAGGAATTTGGTCATCTTCAGTCAGCGCGTTGCTCCTCAGGGGGAGGGGGGTGATGTGGCTGTGGTGGGGGCCGGTCCTCACGCTGTCACGGGGGGTGTTGGGGAGCGGCGTGAGCTTGGAGTGATTCCGGCCGAGCTTACCCCCGCCTCCGCCGGGAACTGCTCATCGGGCCCCAGGCTCCGGAATATTTCCCGGGAGCCGGCCCCACACAACTTGAGCCGCCTCTCCCAGATGCCCAGCGTGCCGTTCCGTGATGCAGGCAGACGTTTACTGTATAGGATGCTCCTGCACACTCTGCACCCTCCTCGCCTTCGTCCTTCCGTCCGGATACGCCGTGGCGATCCGTGTTACCACCTGATGGCGGAGGCGGTCCCCAGTGGAGGTCTCTCTACAAGGGGTGTCCTCCCCCTTTACATCGGGGACCTGGGGGTGGAGAGTGTTGCACAGAGCCGTTGTGTGTAATAACTTTTGAGCCGGTTCACGGACACGCCCGGCCCGCCCTGTATTTTCTGCGGCGAGGAGAAGAGTCCGTGTTCCACATGTACATGGAGTCTGTGTGAGGTTGCTGCCCCTGTATGAGTATCTGAAGGGGTTGCTCCTCAAGTTTTGGCTGCATTTCAGTCAGACTACGATCCTGGTGTTTGGGCTCGGGGGCTGGGAGTGGGAGGCGGTCAGGCCGTCAGGAGGTGGGATTTCCCTGTCGGTTTGCTCCTGGGCTTGGCCAAGATGGCCATGTCGTGGGTCCAGGCAGCGGGCGGGTCGATGGTCTTGCCAGAGTTCGGGCTGCCTCCCCCTCTTCCGGGCCTACGTCCGTGCGCGCGTGTGTCCCTAGAGAGGGAACACGCGGTGATCACGGGGAATATGGAGGCCTTCCGTGGGCGCTGGTCACCACGGGGGGTTGAGAGCATTGTAAATAATGAAGGCAATGTTGTATTATTATAATGATTAACTGATGTTTTGTAACCTCTGAGTGTGGTTTTGATGTGATGTATCATGTGATTGTGCTGAATAAAGTCTTTGAAATGAAAAAAAAAAAAGAAAATAAAAAAAGAAATAAGAGAGAAAGAGAAGAGAAGAAGAGAAGACTGGAGAGAGAGAAGAGCAAGATAGAGAGAGAGAGAGAGAGAGAGAGAGAGAGACGAGAGAGAGAGAGGAGAAGAGAGCGAGAGAGAGAGAGAGAGTGAGGGGAGGTGATGAGAGCCGATGAGAGAGGAGAGAGAGGGGGAGAGGATGAGAGAGAGATGAGAGAGATGATGAGGAGAGAGAGCTGAGAGTGAGAGTGAGGCGAGGACAGAGAGAGAGAGAGAGAGAGAGAGAGAGAGAGAGAGAGAGAGAGAGACGAGAGAGAGAAGCGAGAGATAGAGAGAGAGAGAGAGAGGAGAGAGAGAGAGAGTGAGAGAGAGAGAGAGAGAGATATATGAGGAGGGGGAGAGAGGAGAGAGAGAGAGAGAGAGAGAGAGAGCAGAGAGAGAGGAGAGAGAGAGAGAGAGAGAGAGGAGAGAGCGAGAGAGAGAGAGGCTTGACAACTGTTTGTATATTTAGTTACACAAATTCAAAGCCTTGAAATGAGATGCAAATTAAGCAGAAACACATATTATAATTGCTAGTCATATACATTGGTCATATACATTGGTCATATACATTGGTCATATACATTGGTCATATACATTGGTCATATACATTGGTCATATACATTGGTCATATACATTGGTCATATACATTGGTCATATACATTGGTCATATACATTGGTCATATACATTGGTCATATACATTGGTCATGTACATTGGTCATATACATTGGTCATATACATTGGTCATATACATTGGTCATATACATTGGTCATATACATTGGTCATTTTAAAGAATAGTCCCTGATCATTGAAGTGTTTATTTCAGTTTTTACATGTACTGCATGATGGGAGATATACTCTCCTGAATGACTTGATAAATAAGCACATAAATGAAGTCTGCGTGTGGCAGCTTTCTCTGTGCGGATGTGTCGACAGTCCAGACGGATGAGTTGGTCATTTACTCTCAGACCGACCTTGCTGTCTGGTCTATGGGTTTAAATTCACATCGACCTGTCGACTGGTCTGAAGTAGTTCACCACAAAATAAACTGCAGATTGAACAGAGCCACAGGTCGTTTTTACCGGCTGGAACTAATATTCCCCACTGGGCAAAGGGACCAGCACAGTTACACAACTTCCCCTTTCTCAGATCTGAAGCTGCATTTTAATATTCAGCGTTATGTGTTATTCTTTCAATTGTATACCGGAGAGGGGCAATTAGTATTTTAACCACTGTTAATTAAAATGAAATTAACAAATGAATGCATCTTCACACTGTGTTTACCAGAGTGGATAGTGGAGCAAGATGCAGTTCGTGCTCATTACAGATGAGATTAATTATGGAGAATGAACCTTCGTTAACCCTTTATCGTCGAACATTTGAAATAAAAATAATGGATTATTTATTTTATATCATGTGAAATGTAAAACATAGGGGGCAGGTTTAATGACATCATGCCACTGCTTATCCAGACCCATCACCGCCCACACTGATAATGTCACTGCTTATCCAGACCCATTACTGACCACGCTGATAATGTCACTACTTATCTCGACCCATCACTGACTACACTGACGTAACACACAAGTAATTTATTTGAATCATACATTCCCAGGACATCTCACAAAGCATCCAGTTCCCAGTTTCGTCGCAAACTGCTCAGATACATTTTGATCAGTGACACGATTGAAAACATTTGCCTCTGGCTGAGCCACTATACATGATTGGACATGTTTGCACGTTACCTATCCATGGGTAACCAGCGGAGAGAATTGCTGTAATAATAATGCTAAAACGTGTGATTAATCTGATTTATCTTGAAGTGAATCTGTTTCCCGATCCAAGCACAGAGATCCATGGACACGTGAGGAATACCATATTCCTCTAAACATGGCCTATCTTTGTATCTACCTAAATGTTTCTTTAAAGTTGCGATAGTACCGGCCTCAACTATCTCCTCCGGCAGCTCGTTCCATACACCCACCACCTATTGTGTGAAAACCTTACCCCTCAGGTTCCTACTGAAATCATCCCCCCCCCCCTCATCTCAAACCTGTCCGCAGGTTTTTGATTCCCCAACTATTTGTGTCTGCCAGATCTATTTCTCTCATTATTTTGTGCACCTCTAAAATATTATCCGTCATCCTCATGATATTACTCTCATCCTTCTAAATTCCAGTGTATACAAGCCTAGTCGCTCCAGTCCTCCAGTCTTTCAACATAGGACAGTCCCGCCATTCCGGGAATTAACCTAGTAAACCTACGCTGCACGCCCTCAATAGCAAGAATATCCTTCCTCAAATTTGGAGACCAAAACTGCACACAGTACTCCAGGTGCGGTCTCACTAGGGCCCTGTACAACTGCACAAGGACCTCTTTGCTCCTATACTCAACTCCTCTTGTTATGAATGCCAACATTCCATTGGCTTTCTTCACTGCCTGCTGTACCTGCATGCTTCCTTTCAGTGACTGATGCAGTAGGACACCCAGATCTCGTTTTACGTTCCCTTTTCCTAACTTGACACCATTCAAATAATAATCTGCCTTCCTATTCTTACCACCAAAGTGGATAACCTCACACTTATCCACATTAAACTGCATCTGCCATGTATCCGCCCACTCACACAACCTGTCCAAGTCACCCTGCAACCTCATAGCATCTTCCTCACAGTTCA
>NW_027604111.1:0-6126 GCF_053455715.1 Rhinoraja longicauda
TTCCCTCCCTCGCGCCCTCTCTCTCTCCCTCCCTCCCTGCCTCCCTCCCTCCCTCCTCCCTCCCTCCCTCCATCCCTCCCTCCCTCCCTCCCTCCCTCCCTCCCTCCATCCGTTCCTGGGACATGTTGGCTGGTGTGGGTGAGTTGGGCTGAAGGGCCTGTTTCCATGCTGTATCACTCTGTGACTAGTGTAGCTGGGGACATGTTGGCTGGTGTGGGTGAGTGGGGCTGAAGGCCTGTTTCCATGCTGTATCAAGGTACCGAAACGAAACTACATTGCAGTCACACAAAAAAAAAAGAACACGGTAGCGCAGCGGTAGAGTAGCTGCTTTACAGCGAATGCAGCGCCGGAGACACAGGTTCGATCCTGACTACGGGTGCTGCACTGTAAGGAGTTTGTACGTTCTCCCCGTGACCTGCGTGGGTTTTCTCCGAGATCTTCGGTTTCCTCCCACACTCCAAAGACGTACAGGTATGTAGGTTAATTGGCTGGGTAAATGTAAAAATTGTCCCTAGTGGGTGTAGGATAGTGTTATTGTACGGGGATCACTGGGCGGCACGGACTTGGAGGGCCGAAAAGGCCTGTTTCCGGCTGTATATATATGATATGATATGATATGATATGAAGACACACGACCCCAACACAAACATCCATCACAGTGACTCCAAACAACCCCTCACTGTGATGGAGGCAACAAAACTTCCACTCTCTTCCCCACGCCCACGGACAGACAGCTCGTCCCCGACCGACCCGCACAGTCCCCGCAAGGGGGATGGAAGTCCCCGCGGCCGAGTCGCACCGGGCACTGAGATGTCTCGCGGCCGAACCGGGTGGTGTTAGGCCCCGCGGCCGAGCCGCACCAGCGATGTAAAGCCCCGCGGGCCGAGCCGCACCAGCGATGTAAAGTCCAGTGGCCGAGCCTAAATGGGCGATGTTAGGCCCCACGGCCGAGCTGCACCGGGCGATGTAAAGTCCAGTGGCCGAGCCTAACCGGGCAATGTTAGGCCCCACGGCCGTGCCGCACCGGGCGATGTTAGGCCCCACGGCCGAGCCGCACCGGGCGATGTTAGGCCCCACGGCCGAGCCGCACCGGGCGATGTAAAGTCCAGTGGCCGAGCCTAACCGGGCAATGTTAGGCCCCGCGGCCGATCCGCACCAGCGATGTAAAGTCCAGTGGCCGAGCCTAATCGGGCGATGTTAGGCCCCACGGCCGTGCCGCACCGGGCGATGTTAGGCCCCACGGCCGAGCCGCACCTGGGCGATGTTAGGCCCCACGGCCGAGCCGCACCGGGCGATGTTAGGCCCCGCGATCGAGCCGCACCAGCGATGTTAGGCCCCACGGCCGAGCCGCACCCCGCGGCCGTGAGGAAGAGACCTAAAAGAGAAAGGTTCCCCCCCCACCCCCCTCCCACACCACCCCCCCCCCCCCCCACACACACATACACAACCAAAAAACAAAAAAAAACATCCCAACACCGACACACAACAAAAAAAAAGGAAAAAGATGAACAGACTGCTAGCGAGCCGCAGCCGTTAGGGGCCGTAACTTCCGTGCTGAAGGGCCTGTTTCCACACTGTATCACTCTGTGACTGTGACTAGTGTAGCTGGGACATGTTGGCTGGTGTGGGTGAGTTGGGCTGAAGGACCTGTTTCCACACTGCATCACTCTGTGACTGTGACTAGTGTAGCTGGGACATGTTGGCTGGTGTGGGCACGTTGGGCTGAAGGACCTGTTTCCACACTGTATCACTCTGTGACTGGTGTAGCTGGGACATGATGGCCGGTGTGGGTGAGTTGGGCTGAAGGGCCTGTTTCCATGCTGTATCACTCTGTGACTAGTGTAGCTGGGACATGTTGGCTGGTGTGGGTGAGATGGCTGAAGGGCCTGTTTCCACACTGTATCACTCTGTGACTGTGACTAGTGTAGCTGGGACATGTTGGCTGGTGTGGGCACGTTGGGCTGAAGGGCCTGTTTCCACACAGTATAATAATAATAATAATACATTACATTTATATAGCGCTTTTCATATACTCAAAGACGCTTTACAGGGATTTAGAGAACATAGGGAAGTGAATAAATAGATAAATAAGTAAACGAACAGAGAAAGGAGACAGAAGGTGAGGTGACCTTCAGTGGTTGAAGGCAGTGCTGAACAGGTGAGGCTTCAGTGATGTTTTGAATGTGGTGAGTGTGGAGGAGTCTCTGATGGTTTGGAGTAGTGAGTTCCAGAGGGGTGGAGCAGCGATGGAGAAAGCCCTGTCCCCCCAGGATCTGAGTTTGGTCCGGATGGGGGGGGGATAGGAGATTGGCAGCAGCAGAGCGGAGGGTGCAGGTGGGAGTGTGCCTGTGGAGGAGGTCGGTCAGGTAGGATGGGGCCAGGTTATGGAGGGCTTTGTATGTTATGAGGAGGATTTTGTACTGGATTCTCTGGGGGATGGGGAGCCAGTGGAGTTTGTAAAGGACGGGGGTGATATGGTCACGGATCGAGGTGTGTGTGAGTAGACGGGCAGCGGAGTTTTGAATGTATTGAAGTTTACTGATGATTTTTGAGGGTGCGCCATAGAGGAGGCTGTTGCAGTAGTCCAGACGGGAGGTGATGAAGGCGTGGATGAGGGTTTCTGCAGCTGTGGAGGAGAGGGATGGACGGAGACGGGCAATGTTTTTGAGGTGGAAGAAGGCTGTCTTTGTGATGTGTTTGATGTGTTTGTCGAAGGAGAGGGTTTGATCAAAGATGATTCCAAGATTCCGGATGTGAGGTGAGGTGGATACTGGGAGACCATCAATATTGAGGATGAAGTTTTGGGTGGATTTGGTGAGCATTTTTGGACCAATGATGATGATTTCAGATTTGTTGCAGTTGAGTTTGAGGAAATTTGATTGAAGCCAAGATTTTATTTCAGTGATGCAGTTTGTCAGTGTAGAGTGTGTGGTGGTGGAGATTGACTTGGTGGAGATGAGGAGCTGGATATCATCGGCGAAGCAGTGGAAGTTGAGACCATGACGGCGGATTAATTGACCAAGGGGGGACAGGTAGAGGATGAAGAGGAGGGGGCCAAGGACTGAGCCTTGGGGGACACCTTGGGGGAGGGGAGCGGTGGGGGATTTACAGTTGTTAATGGAGATGAACTGGTGCCTGTCAGAGAGGTAAGATTTGAACCAGGATAGGGCTGTGCCGGTGATGTTAAAGGAGGTTTCAAGTCGGGTGAGGAGAATGGAGTGATTTATGGTGTCAAAGGCGGCGCTGAGGTCAAGTAGGATGAGGATGTTGAGGTTGCCAGCGTCGGAGGAGAGGAGAATGTCGTTTGTGATTTTGAGGAGCGCAGTTTCAGTACAGTGGTTGGAGCGGAATCCGGATTGGAAAGTTTCATACAGGTTATTGGTAGAGAGGTGGTATTTGAGTTGGGAAGCTACAGCACGTTCCAAAACTTTGGACAGAAAGGGTAGGTTGGAGATTGGTCTGAAGTTGTTTGGGGTGTCAGGGTTGAGACCAGGTTTTTTCAGAATGGGGGTGACAGCAGCGATTTTGAGGGATGGCGGGACGATGCCAGTGGACAGGGAGGAGTTTATTGTTGCAGTGATAAGTGGAGAGAGAGCAGGAAGGCAGGCCTTGACAAAGCTGGAGGGGATGGGGTCCAGAGAGCAGGTGGCAGTTTTTATTCCTGTGAAGAGGTCAGAGAGGTCGGTGGTGGAGACTGGGGAGAACTGAGGCAGGGGCTGACAGGATAAGGGGGGGCAGGTGGTTTGAGGGGGAGCAGGTGCGTTGGTGGTTAAGGTGCTGTAGATGTTGTCTATTTTGCTTTGGAAGAATGAAAGGAAAGTGGTGCATTTGTCAACTGTGAATGATTGGGAGATGGTGTCCAGGGGGCTGAGGAGTTTGTTTATTGTAGAGAAGGGTGTTTTTGGGTTTCCGGAGCCAGAGTGAATTATTTGAGAGTAGTAGGTGGAGTGGGCATGGGAGAGGGCATCTTTATAGTGCTGTATGTGGTCTTTGTAGGCTTGGGAGTGAATTGTGAGACCTGTTTTGTTGCGGAGTCTTTCAAGTTGACGGGCATGAGTTTTCATCACGCGGAGTTCAGGGGTAAACCAGGGAGCAGAGTGGGTGAAGGAAACTGTTTTGGTTTTTATAGGTGCAAGCTGGTCGAGGCAGGAGGAGAGAGTGTGGTTGTAGTAGTCAGTGAGGTCAGAGGGGCTGTGGAGGTCAACGAAGGGAGAGGCGGACATTATTTCAGAGAGGGAGGATGAGAGCGAGGTTGGTGAAACAGAGTTCAGCTTACGGAAGTTTATTTTGCGTTTTTGCTTTGGAGCTGGGGTGGGAATGTTGACGGACATGGTGATGGCTAAGTGATCAGAGAGGGTGGGGTCGGAGCCACAGAGGTGATGTAGATTTAGTCCAGTGGAGCAGACAAGGTCCAGAATGTGCCCACGGTTATGGGTGGGAAAATTGACGTGTTGAGTGAGGTTTAAGCAGTTGAGTATTTCAGTGAAGTCAGCGGTTATAGTGGAGTCAGTGGAGTCCATATGGATGTTGAAATCACCGAGGAGGAGGATTGAGGGGGAGAGAGAACAGAACTGGGTCAGAAAGTCAGAGAAGTCAGAAAGGAATGATGGGTGTGGTTTGGGAGGGCGGTAGACGACTGCCATGACTAACTGTGTGTGGCCAGAGAGTTTGAAAGCCAGGTGTTCAAATGAAGGAGCAGATGAGATGGAGATGAGGTTGATCTTGAAGTCCTGTCGGTGAATTACGGCAATCCCACCACCTCGGCCCTCCGAGCGTGGTTTATTGATGTAGGAGTATCCGTTGGGTGTAGTGAGGTTGAGTGGGAGGTAATCCAGAGGTTGTTGCCAGGTTTCTGTCAGACAAAGGAAGTCCAGTTTATTTTCCAGGATGAAGTCATTCAGAATGAGGCTTTTATTGTTGAGGGACCGGATGTTGAGCAGAGTGAGCTTCATGTTGCTTTGTGTGGTGTGGATGGACACGGGTGATTTAGCCAGGGCTTGTAGACAGGGGGCACGCTCGTGTGCGTTGTTGTGATGATGTAATGGACGAGTGGAAGTCCGATCAGCTGACCAGAGTGCAGGGATGGAGTGACCGGTCTGGGAGTAGACAAACTTGTGACCGGAGCCTCTGTGGATGTATTTGGGTCGTCGTAGAAGTCCGTGGTTGATGATGGCAGAGATGCATGTCGGAGTGGAGTGGTTGTTGAGCTGGAGCAGCCTCGCAGCCAAGTACTTCAGTGCCATGCCAGGCAGGAGCGAAGGAGGGCAGAGCCCAGAGAGATCAAAACGTCACAGCAGGCACAACAGGCTGATCCACAGCAAGGCCTATGAGGACCGAGGAAGCTGAGCAGCCTAAGGGTTAATAGGGTGCTGAGGACGTGCAGGCAAGCAGGCAGCCAGGCAAGCTGTTAGCGTTAGCGGTAGCGTTAGCGTTAGCGTTAGCGATTTGATGACGTCAGCGCTAGCTGTCAGGTAACCCACAGGGGAGCAGTCCAAGCCAGCAGAGACAGGAGCATAGACAGGAGTGAGAGGTCCAAGGGTGCGGAGTCCAAGGGTGCGGAGTCCAAGGGTGTGGAGTCCAAGGGTGCAGAGGCAGCGGTGGAAGAGCTGGGCAGATGATACCAGAAGGGTTAAGCAGAAGGATTAGTTCAAGCAGAGGGATTTATGGAAACAGAGAAAATCTTTTCAAAACGGCAAAATTAATACAAATAGAGAAGTGGTGAGAAGCGGCGAACAAACAACGCCAGCGTCCTCTCACGTCACTGCCGGAATTATCACTCTGTGACTAGTGTAGCTGGGACATGTTGGCTGGTGTGGGTGAGTTGGGCTGAAGGGCCTGTTTCCATGCTGTATCGCTCTGTGACTAGTGTAGCTGGGACATGTTGGCTGGTGTGGGCACGTCAAGTCAAGTCAAGTCAAATTTATTTGTCACATACACGATGTGCAGTGAAATGAAAGTGGCAATGCCTGCGGGTTGTGCACAAAAAATAATTACAGTTACAGCATATAAATAAAGTTAATAAGTTACTATTAGTGTCGACAAAAATTTAGTCTCTGGGGTTATAAAAGTTGACAGTCCTGATGGCCTGTGGGAAGAAGCTCCATCTCATCCTCTCCGTTTTCACAG
>NW_027604112.1:0-6113 GCF_053455715.1 Rhinoraja longicauda
ATTTGCTCAGAATAATTTGCATCTGTGATTTCCCCCACCCCTCCCATCTCTCTACTTGATCTATACGCCACTAAATACTGAGACAGCCTCCCTCACATTCCTCAACCCCAGAAATCTTGGTGTCATCCGCAAACTTACAAAACAACCCGTGTATATTCACGCCCATGTCATTTATGTGTATCACAAACAGTAGAGGTCCCAGCACAGATCCCTGTGTATTACTACTGGTCACAGACCTCCAGCCTGAATATTGCCCTTCCACCACAACACTCTGCCTTCTATCATTCAGACAGTTTTGAATTCATGCGACCAAGTCACTGTTAACTGCCTTCACCTCCTGGATCGGTCTATCATGGGAGACTTTGTCAAAGGTCCGGATAAGCAGTGATATTATCAGTGTGGTCAGTGATGGGTCTGGATAAGCAGTGACATTATCAGTGTGGTCAGTGATGGGTCTGGATAAGCAGTAATATCATTGTGGTCAGTAATGGCTCTGGATCAGCAGTGACATTATCAGCGTGGTCAATGATGGGTCTGGATAAGCAGTGACATTATCAGTGTGGTCAGAGGTAGGTCTGGATAAGCAGTGACAATTTCAGTAATTAATCTCATCTATAATGAGCTCTCACTGCATCTTGTTGTTCTATCCACGTTGGCGGGTGCAGACGTATTTATTTGTTATTTTCACTTTAATAGGCAGCGGTGATAATGAGTCAATAACTTTCTGCTAGATACGATTGAAAGAATAACACATTATGCGTCTCTCCCAACACACGTCACTCTCTCTCTCTCTCTCTCTCTCTCTCCCTCCTCCCGTTCTCTGTCCTCTCTCTCTCCCCACTTTTCCGATTCTGCTTTCCCACCTCCTCCCCCCTCTCCACACTCCAACAGACTCTCTCCCCACTCTCCCCTCTGTCTTGCCACACTCCTCCAATCTCTCCCCATACACATCCCCCTCTCTCTCCGCACCCCCTCTCTCCCCACTCTCCTCCCACTCTCCATCCCCACACTCCTACATTCTCCCCACACACTCACCACTCCTCCCATTCTTTTCCCCACACTCCTCCCCCTCTCTCCCCCACATGCCTCCCCATCTCTCTCCCCACGCACATGCCCCTCTCTACACACACTCCTACCCCTCACATTCCCCACACTCCCCCTATCTCTCCCAATGCTCCACCGCACTCTCTCTTACCACTCTTCTCATTCCCATACTACCCCTCTCTCTCCCACACACCTCCTCCACTCCCCAATACTCCCCCTGTTTGTCATAAGGTCATAACTGATAGTAGAATTAGAGAGGGGGAGAGAGAGAGAGCTTTGTGTTACAGAGAGGGGGTATGGGGGAGAGGGGGGAGGGGAGAGAGGGAGGAGAGGGGGAGAGAGTACAGGAGAGGAGAGAGAGGTGGGTCTCCATAGAGTGTTTCCCTTTGTGCGTCGATAAGGCCTTTAATGAACCGACTTGTTAGATGGAACCGCCTCTGATCTCCGAGCTGGTTTACTTTGTGTCTGTGCCTATATGAGGAAAGTCAGATATCGGCTACAAGTCTCGCACACATAAAACAGAATGTCCTCGTAAACACAGGGTGGTGGGTGTATAGAACGGGCTGCCAGAGGCAAGTACTAGTGCAACGTTTAAGAAACATTTAGACATGTACGTGGATGGGACGGGTTGAGAGGGATATGGGCCAAAGCGGGCAGGTAGGACTGGGATAGAAGGGGCAAGTTGCACTGGAGTGGGCGAGTTGGGCCGGATATTTCCGTGCTGCATGACTCCATGACGCTGTGACTTTTAAATGTATTCTTATATAGTACACGGGGGAGAGAAAGAGGGAGAGAGAGAGAAGGGGGAGAGAGAGAGGGCGGGGAGGGAAGGAGAGGGAGAGAGAGGGGGTAATAATTGTTAGCTTAATATATTGTAAATTTGGTTCTCAAGTCGAGGGGGGGTCATGGTATCAAATATTAGTTTAGTTTATAATTGTACATTTATGAAAATGAAGTGGAGAGGGGGAGAGAGAGGAGAAAGAGAGACGGACGAGAGACTGAAGGAAGGGAGAGAGGGTGGTGAGAGAAAGAGGAGGAAGAGTGAAAGAGAGGAGAGAGAGGGGGAAGTGAGAGAGAGGTGAGATAGAGGGGGAAGAGAGAGGGGGAGAAAGGGAGAGGGAGAGAGAGGGGGAGAGAGAGGAGGAAGAGAGGGGAGAGTTTAGTTTTTATTTTAACTTAGTTTATATTATTTAGTCAAAAGAGAGGAGAGAGAGAAATGGGGTGAGGGGAAGAGAGAGAGAGAGAGAGAGGGGGAGAGACTGGGGAAGAGAGAGAGACTGGGGAGAAAAGGGAGAGAGGGAGAGGGCAGAGAGAGGGGGAAAGAGAGGAGAGGTCGGGAGAGGGAGTGGAGGGGAGAGAGAGGAGAGGTCGGGAGAGGTCGGGGAGGGGAGAGTGGGGAGAGAGAGAGTGGGGAGTTGGTATCAAATATTAGTTTAGTTTAATTGATTATTGTAAATGTAGTCTTATAAAATGGGGGGTGGTAGAGAAAGAGGGGAGAGAGAGTGAGGGGGAAGGAAGGGGAGGGAGACAGAGTGGGTAACAAATATTAGTTTAATTTATTGTTGAATTTATTATAAAATGGAATGCGAGAAAGAATATCAAATATTAGTTTAGTTTATTATTGTGAATTAATTGATTATTGTGAGGGGGGAGAGAAAGGGGAGAGACTATTTTTAGTTTAGAGACATAGAAACGTAGAATATAGGCGCAGGAGGCCATTTGTCCCTTCGTGCCAACACCGCCATTCATTGTGATCATGGCAGATCATCCACAATCAGTAACCTGTGCCGGCTTCTCCCCATATTCCTAGCTTCCGCTCGCCCCTAGAGCTCTTTAATTTAGTTTTGTTTATTTAGTCAAAGGAGAGGAGAGAGAGAGAGAGAGAGAGAGAGAGAGAGAGAGAGAGAGAGAGAGAGAGAGAGAGAGAGAGAGAGAGAGAGAGAGAGAGAGAGAGAGAGAGAGAGAGAGATGTGGTGAGTGTGAGAGAGAGAAGGGGAGAGTGAAAGGGGAGAGAGTGTGTCACATTAGTCCGCGCGGGAATAGGTGACGCTTCGGGTCGAGACCCTTCTTCAGACTGATGTCAGGGGGGCGGACAAAGAAAGGATATAGATGGAGACAGGAAGACAGTGGGAGAACTGGGAAGGGGGAGGGGGGGGGAATAGGAGAGAGACAGAGGAAATGTCTAAAGTTGGAGATGTCAATGTACATACCGCTGGGCTGCAAGCTGCCCAAGCGAAATATGAGGTGCTGTTCCTCCAATTTCCAGTTGGCCTCACTATGGCACTGGAGGAGGCCCATGACAGAAAGGTCAGACCCGGTGGCTGAGCATTTCAACTCGCCCTCCCACTCCCAGTCTGACCTTTGAGAATTTCATAACTTCACAACTCTCTGGGTGAAAGAGTTTTTCCTCATTTCAGTACTAAATGGCCTACACCTGATTCTTAAACTGTGGCATCTGGTTCTGGACTCCCCCAACATCGGAAACATGTTTCCTGCATCCCTTAATAATTGTATCTGTTTCTATAAGATCCCCTCTAAACTCCAGTGAATACAAGCCCAGTCGCTCCATTCTTTCATCATATGACAGTCCCGCCATCCTGGGAATTAACCTCGTGAACCTGCGCTGCATTCCCTCAATAGCAAGAATGTCCTTCCACAAATTGGGAGACCAAATGTGCACACAATACCTCAGATGTGGTCTCACCAGGGCCCTGTACAACTGAAGAAGGATCTCTTTGCTCTTGTACTCAAATCCTCTCGTTGCGAAGTCTAACATGCCATTAGCTTTCTTCACTGCCTGCCATATCTGCATGCTTACTTTTATTGACTGATCTACAAGGATTCCCAGGTCTTGTTGCACTTCCCCTTATCATAATCGGACACCATTCAGATAATAATCTGCCTTCTTGTTCTTGCCACCAAAGTGGATAACCTCCCATTTATCCACATTACACTGCATCTGCCCACTCACCCAACCTATACAAGTCACCCTGCATCCTCATAGCATCTTTTTCACAGTTCATCATGCCACCCAGCTTTGTGTCATCTGCAAATCTGCTTATGTTACTTTTTATTCCTTCATCAAAATCATCTATATATGGATTGTAAATGGCTGCGGTCCCAGAACCGAGCCTTGCGGTACCCCATTAGTCACTGCCTGCCAATGCGAAAGGGACCCATTAATTCCTACTCTTTGTTTCCTATCTGCCAACCAATTTTCTATCCATGTCAATACACTGCCCCCTATACTACGTGCTCTAATTTTGCCCACTCATCTCCTGATTGCCCACTAATTGGCCACTAACCAGTGTCCTCATGTACCTGTCCAAATGTCGTAGTGTTATTACTATGGCACTCCCTATGATACTGTGCACCTCCACGAGATCACTGCTCTCTCTACTGAGCTCCATGGAATAAAGTCCTGGCGTGTCCAGCCTTTCCCTCGAGCTCCGAACCTTGTCTCCGGGCAACTTGTTCGATAATATATTCAGCGCTCTTTACAAATTAGTGGCATATTGCCCAAACACGGTGGCTAAAAATATGCACATTACTCCAAGTGCGTCCTCACTAACGTCTTGTCCAACTGAACATAACTTTCCAACTTTTAAATTTTATTCACTGGCTGATGATGACAGTGGGCCAAAAAAACCTTCTCCACCACCCTATCCCCCTGTTACGTCCCTTTTTTGCGACTATGTACTTTTGTTCTGCGATCCCTCTGCTCTACAACACTCCCCAGCGAACTATCATTCACGGTGAAGATCATGCCCAGGTCTGACTTCCCAAAATTTAAACCTCACACTTACCTGCAACAAACACCATTTGCTGTTTCGCAGCTCACTTTCCAATCTGAAAAAGTTCCTGCTTTAATTCTTGCTCGCCATTTTCACTGACTGTGATATCACAAGGGGGGGAGATAAAAAGGCGAAAGAGAGAGGGGGTGAGAGAGAGAGGGTGAGAGAAAGATTGAGAGAGGGTGAGAGAGAGGGGAGAGAGAAAGAGAGAGAAAGGGTGGAGAGGGAGAGTGATAGGGTAGAAAGAGGGGGAGAGGGGGTATCAAATATTAGTTGTTTAATTTATTATTTTTAATGTTTTCTTATACAGTGGAGGGGGGAGAGAAAGAGGAGAGAGAGAGAGGGAGAGGGAGAGATAGGGAGGGGGAGGGGGAGAGAGGGGATAACAAATATTAGCTTAATATATTGTAAATTTTATTATAAAGTGGAGGGGGGCAGGGTATCAAATATTAATATAGTTTAATTTAGTTTAGTATATTTAGTCAAAAGGAATGAGAGGGAGATGGGGTGAGTGTGTGTGAGAGAGAAGGGGAGAGAGAGAGGGTGTGGAATGTTTGGTATATTAGTTTAGTTTCTGCGCTATATCTCTAAATTAATAAATCTGTGAACGGGCGATCGCTGGTCGGAACGGACTCGGTGGGCTGAATGGCCTGTTTCCGTGCTGCATCTGAAATAAAAAGGGAAAAGGTGAAACAGGTAGAGGAGGGCGAGTTTTTGGCCTGTTTCAAGATGGCCGACTTTTGCCTCCTGTTCCCACCAGAGGACAACAGAAAGGTCGTTTACTCCCGTAACCATGAAATATCACCATCCCCCACCCCACCCCTTATCCAGAGTCCAGTCCCCATGATGGTCAACATCTACACTGAATAGGTGGTGGTGTTTCAGGACAGGGGGAGGGGGGAGAGTGAGAGAGGGGAATAAGAGGGGGAGAGAGTTGAGGGGAGAGGGGCGAGGAAGAGAGAGGTGTGAGAGAGAGAGAGGGGAGAGATGGGAGGGAGACAGGGCACCGAAAGAGAGGTGGAAGAGAGAGGGCAGTAAGAGAGGGGGAGAGAGAGTGGAGGCAGAGTGAGAGAGAGTGAGAGGGAGGGCAGAGAGAGAGGGCAGAGAGAGGGAGAAATGGGAGAGAGTAGGAGAGAGAGAGAGGGGGAGAGGGGGGATCAAATATTTGTTAGGTTTAATTTATTATTGTAAGTGTATTATAAAGTGCAGGGGGGAGAATGAGGGGGTAGAAACTGAAATAAACACTTCAATGATCAGGGACTGTCGTTAAAAATG
>NW_027604113.1:2500-6104 GCF_053455715.1 Rhinoraja longicauda
CCTACAAACCCGCACGTCCTTGGGAGTGTGGGAGGGGACCCGGAGAGAACCCACGTGGGTCACGGGGAGAGAAGGCGCAAACTCCGCGCAGACAGCGCCCGTGGTCGGGATGGAACCCGGGTCTCCGGCGCCGTGAGGCAGCAGCTCGACCCGCTGCGCCACCGTGCAGTTTGTTGATGGTTGCAAACACGCGATCAACCCTCTCAGCGCCGGCCCCCACCGCCGTTCATTCTCAACCCCTCCTCAAATTATTGATATACGGGGAGTTTAATGTCTCACGGCCGTCAGTTTGTTGAGTTTTACCTCCATTGGATGCCAGGGCCCAACGCTGGGAGGCATTGAATGAAGGGTTAGGACCAGAATCAGGCCATTCGGCCATTTCAGGGTGGGCGCAGCGGTTGAGTTTCGGCCTCACGGCGCCAGAGACCCCGGTTTCGATCCCGACCGCGGGCGCCCTCTGCACGTTCTCCCCGTGACCTGCGTGGGTTTTCTCCGAGATCTTCGCTTTCCTCCCACGCTCTCCCAAAGACGTGCGGGTTTGCAGGTTAAATGGCTCGGTGTAAATGTAAACATTGTCCCTTAGTGGGCGCGTGTGGGGGACAGTATCAGTGCGCGGGGATCGCTGGTCGGCGCGGACCCCGGTGGGCCGAAGGGGCCTGTTTCCGCGCTGTGTCTCCAAACTAATACTACAGTCCAGTCCGCCGTTCAATCATGGCCGAACTATCCAAACTCCCTCCCAACCCCATTCTCCTGCCTTCTCCCTGTTCTTGGGCGCAGATGCGAAGTAGACGGAGGAATTGGGAGCCCGGGGGGGGGGGGGGGGGGGGGGGGTCTCGGGGGGTGGAGGGGGAGGGCGCTCCTCAAACTGCAAAGCATGCTGGGACAATACACCTCACCCCTTCCCCGTGACACACCGGCCAACCTGAGGAGCACCTTCAGCAACAGACTGGTCCCACCAAGATCCAGTTCAAAACGCCACAGGAGATCCTTCTTAACTGTGGCTATCAAACCGTACAACCCTTCCCCCCTTCTGTCATGGGTAGACTGACTCCCCCTCCTCCCC
The DNA here is from genome assembly GCF_053455715.1 of Rhinoraja longicauda. Taxonomy (NCBI): domain Eukaryota; kingdom Metazoa; phylum Chordata; class Chondrichthyes; order Rajiformes; family Arhynchobatidae; genus Rhinoraja; species Rhinoraja longicauda. Next base: position 3,564 of record NW_027604113.1, read on the forward strand.
AATCTTTGCACCCCCCCCCCCAATCCTTTCCACTCGCCATTTTAATGTCACCTTTCACGGATCGCGTTGTGTTTTTACGACTGTCGGAAGATCGATTTCCCTCCCGCGATAAATAAGTTCTATCGTATTCTGTGCGGCGCTGGCTCGAAGGGCCAAATGGCCTCCTCCTGCACCTATTTTCTCTGATCTCTACGTGTCGTGTGGTACGGTACGGATGGAGATAGCTGCATTCTACAAGATGCTCCGTGCTGTAAGATTCTTATCGAAACGTATGGAGATCTTATCGAAACGTATAAGATTATTAAGGGGATGGACACGTTAGAGGCAGGAAACATGTTCCCAATGTTGGGGGAGTCCAGAACCAGGGGCCACACACAGTTTAAGAATAAGGGGTCGGCCATTTAGAAGGGGAAGACGAGGAAAAACTTTTTCAGTCAGAGAGTGGTGAATCTGTGGAATTCTCTGCCTCAGAAGGCAGTGGAGGCCAATTCTCTGAATGCATTCAAGAGAGAGCTAGATAGAGCTCTTAAGGATACCGGAGTCAGGGGGTATGGGGAGAGGGCAGGAACGGGTACTGATTGAGAATGATCAGCCATGATCACATTGAATGGCGGTGCGTACAGGCTCGAAGGGCCGAATGGCCTCCTCCTGCACCTATTGTCTATTGTCTATTACACATATCACAACCACGCTCCACAAACACACCCCGCAACTCTACAATCACCCACTGCGTTCTCAACGGACATGCGTTAGAAACATAGAGAAACGAGGTGCAGGAGGAGGCCATTCGGCTCTTCGAGCCAGCACCGCCATTCAATACGATCATGGCTGATCATCCACAATCAGTTCCTGCTTTCTCCCCCCACATATCCCTTGATTCCGTTAGCCCCCTAAGAGCTCTATCTAGCTCTCTCTTGAATGCATCCAGAGAATTGGCCTCCACTGCCTTCTGAGGCAGAGAATTCCACAGATTCACAACTCTCTGACTGAAAAAGTTTTTCCTCGTCTCAGTTCTAAATGGCCGACCCCTTATTCTTAAACTGTGTGTGGCCCCTGGTTCTGGACTCCCCCAACATTGGGAACATGTTTCCTGCATCTAGCCTGTCCAATCCCTTAATAATCTTATATGTTTCGATAAGATCCCCTCTCATCCTTCTAAATTCCAGTGAATACAAGCCCAGTCGACCCATTCTTTCATCGTGTGATAGTCCCGCCATTCCGTGAATTAACCTGGTGAACCTACGCTGCACGCCCTCAATAGCAAGGATGTCCTTCCTCAAATTTGGAGACCAAAACTGCACACAGTACTCCAGGTGCGGTCTCACTAGGGCCCTGTACAACTGCACACAGTACTCCAGGTGCGGTCTCACTAGGGCCCTGTACAACTGCACACAGTACTCCAGGTGCGGTCTCACTAGGGCCCTGTACAACTGCACACAGTACTCCAGGTGCGGTCTCACTAGGGCCCTGTACAACTGCAGAAGGACCTCTTTGCTCCTATACTCAACTCCTCTCGCTACGAAGGCTAGGGGTTGCCAACTATCTCACTCACAAATAAGGAACAAGGTGACGTCACTGCCCCGCGCCCCACGTGACCTCACCCAGCCAGCGGCCACGTGCTCCCGCTCCACCAATGGTGGCCGCCCGGGCCTGGAGGCGGGTGGCTACGCAACCTCCGTTAGGCGGCGCCCGGACCTCCGGGCCTACAGTGTCCGGGCCTACAGTGTCCGGGCCTACAGTGTCGGGGCCTACCGTGTCTGGGCCTACAGTGTCGGGGCCTACACTGTCCGGGCCTACACTGTCCGGGCCTACACTGCCCGGGCCTAGACTGTCCGGCCTAAACTGTCCGGGCCTACACTATCCGGGCCTACAGTGTCTGGGCCTACAGTGTCGGGGCCTACACTGCCCGGGCCTACAGCACCCCCTGGGCCTAATACGGGACAAGGGCGGTCCCGTACGGGACAAAGCAATTTAGCCCAAAATACGGGATGTCCCGGCTAATACGGGACAGTTGGCAACCCTAATAAAGACAAACGTGCCTTCATTAGCTTTCTTCACTGCCTGTTCACAACAATGTGGCAATGGAAACCCATGGAAAGACACTGGCCAAGGCAGGCCAACGTTTATTCTGGCCCCGTGGGTCAGGAACCGGAGAAGGGGGCAGAGGGAGACGATGTGGGCAAGTTGGGCCGAAGGGCCTGTTTCCACACTGTAACTCTGTGTGGGCTATTCTGCGCATTCTAGAATGATGGAGTAGACTTGATGGGCCGAATGGCCTATTTCTACACCTATCTCTTACGACCTGGTGAGAAACGGGCCCTTCGGCCCAACTTGCCCACACCGGCCAACATGCCCCAGCTACACTAGTCCCACCTGTCCGCGTTTGGCCCACATCCCTCCAAACCCGTCCTATCCATGTACCTGTCCAACTGTTTCTTAAACGATGGGATATTCCCAGCCTCAACTACCTCCTCCGGCAGCTCGTTCCATACACCCACCACCCTCTGTGTGGAAAAGTTACCTTTCAGATTCCTATTCAAT
>NW_027604114.1:0-6104 GCF_053455715.1 Rhinoraja longicauda
GATAATTTCTCGCAGTGGGTAGTTTCCGCATTTCCTTTTCTAAATTTGGTGCCTCTGATTGTCACTATTGCTGCTCTGGAATCTGGGGAAAATACATGCTGTTGTGCGTCTGCTTTCTTCAGTTATTGATCACAGCACACCAGCTGCCTGCTGAGCAGTCGGCCAGGGTTTGATTACCGGTCACCGCAGTTTGCCCAAACCATGGGCAATCCGCCTCCCTGGAGCAGCGGAGATTTCGTTCAGATCAGCACACATTAATAAAATACAAGAATTTTTAATTGACTTAAATGTGTTCCATGGCCAATTATCACTCACTATGAGCTGGTCCGTGGATCCGGGATGGAATTCTCCACCCGTCAGCTTTTCACGGTAAACCCATGAAAGCATAGAAAGATAGGTGCAGGAGGAAGCCATTTGTGGGCTTTTGAAGGGCCACATGTGCTCGCTGTTTCTGCCAACAAAATGGCCACCACATGTGCTCGCTGTTTCTGTCAACAAAATGGCCGCCACATGTGCTCGCTGTTTCTGCCAACAAAATGGCCGCCACATGTGCTCGCTGTTTCTCTCAACAAAATGGCCTCCCCCAAGTTTATAACCTCCCATCCCTTACACCTCCTCCGATTGCTTCCTCCCATTCCAGCTTACTCCCCCAAGCTGGTTACCCCCCATCCCTTACCCCCTAACCTGGCTACCTCCCTTCCCTTACCGAGCTAAGTTGTGTACCTCCAGGCCCTTACTCCCGTAAGCTGTCTCCCTCTCATCCCTCACTCCCCAAGCTTGCTATCTCCCATTCCCCCTTACTGCCCCAAACTGGCTACCTTGCATCCATTACTCCCTCTAGCTGGCTACATCCCACCCCATGAGGCTAACACTCCACAGCTGGCTATCTCCCTTCCTCTACTCCCCAAATATGGATACCTCCCATTCCCCTCACCCCCACAAGCTGGATTCTCCCCATTCAATAGACAATAAGTGCAGGAGAAGGCCATTCGGCCCTTCGAGCCTGTACGCACCGCCATTCAATGTGATCGTGGCTGATCATTCTCAATCAGTACCCCATCCCTGCCTTCTCCCCATACCCCCTGACTCCGCTATCCTTAAGAGCTCTATCTAGCTCTCTCTTGAGTGCATCCGGAGAATTGGCCCCCACTGCCTTCTGAGGCAGAGAGTCCCACAGATTCACGACTAAATGACTGGAAAAGTTTTTCCTCATCTCCGTTCTAAATGGCCGACCCCTTATTCTTAAACTGTGTGGCCCCTTGCTTTGGACTCCCCCAACATTGGGAACATGTTTTCCTGCCTCTAACGTGTCCAACTCCTTTATAATCTTATACGTTTCGATAAGAGCCTTCTAAATTCCAGTGTGTAGAAGCCTAGTCGCTCCAGTCTTTCAACATACGACAGTCCTGCCATTCCGGGAATTAACCTGGTGAACCTACACTGCACGCCCTCAATAGCAAGAATATGCTTCCCCAAATTTGGAGACAAAAACTGCACACAGTACTCCAGGTGCTGTCTCACTAGGGCCCTGTACAACTGCAGAAGGACATCTTTGCTCCTATACTCAAAATAGGAGACTAAAACTGCACACAGTACTCCAGGTGTGGTCTCAATAGCGCCCTGTACAACTGCAGAAGGACCTCTTTGCTCTTATACTCAACTCCTCTTGTTATGAAGGCCAACATGCCATTGGCTTTCTTCACTGCCTGCTGTACCTGCATGCTTCCTTTCAGTGACTGATGCACTAGGACACCCAGATCTCGTTGTATATCCCCTGTTCCTAACTTGACACTATTCAGATAATATTCTGCCTTCCTATTCTTACCACCAAAGTGGATAAGCTCACACTTATCCACATTAAACTGCATCTGCCATGCATCCGCCCACTCATACAACCTGTCCAAGTCACCCTGCAACCTCATAGCATTTTCCTCACAGTTCACACTACCACCCAGCATTGTATCATCGGCAAATTTGCAGTCTGCAGTCGCTCCAGTCTTTCAACATACGACAGTCCCGCCATTCCGGGGATTAACCTACGCTGCACGCCCTCAATAGCAAGGACGTCCTTCCTCAAATCTGGAGACCAAAACTGCACACAGTACTCCAGGTGCGGTCTCACTCCGCGAACGGTCAAGCCACACAAGGCCGCAGGCTCGGATGGATTTCAAGGAAGAGTTACTTAGGGACTGTGCTGAACAGTTGGCTGAGGTATTCACCAAGATTTTAACCTGTTGTTATCTCTGGCTACAGTCCCCAAGTGCCTGAAGTCGTCTACCATAGTGCCGGTGCCGAAAAAAGCAAAGATCACCAACCTGAACGACTATCGCCCGGTTGCCCAAACTCCGGTAGTCATGAAGTGCTTTGAAAGGTTGTTCCTCTCACACATCAAATCCAGCATCCCTGACTCACTGGACTCGCATCAATGTGCACATAAGGCAAACAGATCCACAGAGGACGCCATCTCTCTGGGTCTTCACACTGTCCTGACTCACCTGGAGAGACAGGGCACGTACGTGAGGATGCTACTCATTGACTATAGCTTTGCCTTCAAACACGGTCATCCCCACCAAGCTCATCACCAAACTCCACCAGCTAGGCCTCAGCTCGTCGTTATGCGACTGGATCCTGGACTTCCTGCTGGAGCGACCGCAGGCAGTGAGAATGGGCCCGCACCTGTCCTCCACTATCACCCTGAGTACCGACCGGCACACAACAGGGCTGTGTTCTGAGCCCAATGCTCTACTCCCTCTTCACACACGACTGTGTTCCTGCATTCGACACCAACACCATTTGTCAAGTTTGCAGACGACACAACGGTGATCGGGCTGATCACCAACGGTGATGAAACACACTACAGAACCTGACGGGACTGGCGCTCGGATAACAAACTGCCCCTAAATACCATAAAAACCAAGGAGCTAATCAATCAACTTCCGCAGGTCACACAACGGGGAATACGCCCCGAACTTTATCAACGGGGACAGTGTGGCGAGAGTGTCCAGCTTCAAGTTCTAGGCACCCACATTTCGGAGGACCTAACATGGTCCAATAACACCACTGCGCTGGTCAAGAACGACTGTTCTACCTGAAAACACTGAAGAAGTCCGGTCTGCCCCAACAGCTGCTGACGACCTTCTACCGCTGCACCATAGCGAGCATCCTAACGCATGGCATCCCTGTGTGGTACCTCAGCTGCACGGAGGCAGAAAGGAAAGCTCTTCAGCGGGTAGTCCATAGAGCTCAGAGGACCATCGGAACACAGCTACCAGCCTTGGAGGGCATCTAGAACACACGATGCCTCAGAAAAGCCACCAGCATCCGCAAAGACTCCTCATACCCCTGCAACAGTCTGTTGGGGACCTCCACCATCGGGCAGACGATACGAGGCCTTCTACGCCCGTACCTCCAGACTCAGGAACAGCTTTCATCCCCAGGGCCATAGCTGCTATGAACCGGGTCCTGCTGAGTCGGATGGTCACATCGCAGAGTGAACAGGTACATATAGACAATAGACAATAGACAATAGGTGCAGGAGGAGGCCATTCGGCCCTTCGAGGCAACACCGCCATTCAATGTGATCATGACTACCGAATCAGTACCCCGTTCCTGCCTTCACCCCATATGCCCTGACTCCGCAATCCTTAAGAGCTCTATCTAGCTCTCTCTTGAATGCATTCAGAGAATTGGCCTCCACTGCCTTCTGAGGCAGAGAATTCCACAGATTCACAACTCTCCGACTGAAAAGGTTTTTCCTCATCTCCGTTCTAAATGGCCTACCCCTTATTCTTAAACTGTGGCCCCTAGTTCTGGACTCCCCCAACATTGGGAACATGTTTCCTGCCTCTAACGTGTCCAAACCCTTATTAATCTTATACGTTTCGATAAGATTTCCTCTCATCTTTCTAAATTTCAGTGTATACAAGCCTCGTAGCTCCAGTCTTTCAACATCTACTTGCACTTTATTCTGTTTTAAAACTGTTCTAATTTGTTTCATTGGGTTGTTTAAATTAATACTGACTAACTAATTCATTTATTGCATCGTATGGGAGGCACATTCCCAATCTTGTTTTACTCCTGTACAATGACAATAAAGATATATTGTATTGTATTGTATTGTATTGTACAACTGCAGAAGGACCTCCTTCATCCTAAACTAAAATTAGGAGACCAAAACTGCACACAATACTCCAGGTGTGGTCTCACCAGGGATCGGACAAATAGCGCCAAATAGTGTCAAATAGCGAGCACATGTGGCGGCCATTTTGGCGAGAGAAAAGCGAGCACATGTGGCGGCCATTTTTATAAAAGAAACAGCGAGCACATGTGGCGGACATTTCGTTGAGAGAAACAGGACAAGGGAAGGAGGGAAAAGGGAAAAATGTGCATAGGTGTGTCAATCAGTGCGCACAGGGTGTGTCAATCAGTGTGCACAGGCGTGTCAATCAGTGTGCATCGGCGTGTCAATTTGTGTGCATATTCGTGTCAATCCGTGTGCATAGGCGTGTCAATCCGTGTGCTTAGGCACGTCCATAACGTCATTTAATGCTAGGGGAGAAAGAACGCCGCTGATTGGTCACCACGCCACAGCGCATAGCATCATCTGAGAAAGAGCACCGCTGATTGGCCGCCGCGCCCATGTCTATGGCGTCATCTGTTCTCAGGGGAGGAGCACCTCTGTTGCCTGGGCAGAACGAGACCGCGGATTGGCCGCCGCGCCACAGCGCAGAGCGTCACCTGTTGCCAGGGGAGATTTTTTTTTCTGTAGAATTCCTAACTTGAACTAATACAATCTGCATTTTGGAATATATGGCAACTGGAAGAGAGAGAGAGAGAGAGAGAGGGGGGGGAGGGGGAGAGGGGGAAAAGGGGGAGAGAGAGAGAGAAGAGAGAGAGAGAGAGAGAGAGAGAGGGGGAGGGGGGAGGGGGAGAGGGGGAGAGAGAGAGAGAGAGGGGGGAGGGAGGGAGAGAGGGAGGGAGGGAGGGAGGGGAGAGAGGGAGGGAGGGTGAGAGGGAGGGAGGGAGGGAGGGAGGGAGGGAGAGGGAGGGAGAGGGAGAGAGGGAGGGAGGGTGAGAGAGGGAGCGAGAGAGAGGGAGGGAGGGAGGGAGGGAGGGAGAGGGGGAGAGAGGGGGAGTGAGAGAGATTCACCCACGTACAAACAAACTCAAAAAGCTACGAGCTTTAATTTGTAGAAACAGAAACATAGACAATAGGTGCAGGAGGAGGCCATTCGGCCCTTCGAGCCTGTACGCACCGCCATTCAATATGATCATGGCTGATCATCCAGCCTCAGTATCCTGTACCTGCCTTCTCTCCAGACCCCCTGATCCCTTTAGCCACAAGGGCCACATCTAACTCCCTCTCATTGCACGGCGGTATTGCTTACTAAAATGGCGGGTCTTAAGGCGTCATCTGATGCCAGGACTAAAAAGGGATCTCTGATTGGCCGCCGCGCCCTTGGTCTATAAGCGTCATGTAGTGCCTGGGAGAAAGAACGCCGCTGATTGGTCACCGCGCCACAGCGCAAAGCGTCATCTGATCCTAGGGGAGAAAGAGCACCGCTGATTGGCCGCCGCGCCAATGTCTACGGCGTCATCTGTTGCCAGGATTTAAAGCGACCTCTGATTGGCCACCGCGCCCATGTCTATGGCGTCATCTGTTCCCAGGAGAGGAACACCTCTGATTGGTCACCGCGCTGCAGCGCAAAAGCGTTATCTGACGCCAGGGGAGAAAGAGTACCTCTGATTGGCCACCGCGCCCACAGGGCATAACGGGACCTCTGAGTGGCCGCCGCGCCTCTGCCTTTGTCGTCGTCTGTTGCCAGGGTGGAAAGAGCAACTCTGATTGGCCGCCGCGCACATTTATTTTGGCATCTCCTGTTGACTGGGCAGAACGTGACCGCTGATTGGCCGCCGCGCCACAGCGCAGAGCGTCATCTGTTGCCGGGGGGGGGGAATGATTTTTTTGTGTAGGATTCCGAAATTGAACTGATACAATCTGCATTTTGGAATATGTGGCAACTGGAATAAATATAGAGAGTCAGAGAGAGAGTGAGAGAGAGAGGCACAGACTGTGTGTGTTGAGAGAGAGAGAGAGAGCACTT
>NW_027604115.1:5000-6096 GCF_053455715.1 Rhinoraja longicauda
AATATTAAATATTTTTTTAACTTTTTCTTTTCAACAACTCCATCCCACATTTCAAAATGCAGATTGTATTAGTTAAAGTTATGACCATGAGGATCTACCACCAAGCTTGTGATCACCATCTCTTTTATCTGCCCCCTCCAACCTGAGGGACCAAACAGACATAACAGGCATTTCCCTGAACCAATAATACAAAGGACAGCTCAATTCACTGTGCTGCAAAACCCCAATAGGATCGATGCACTCAGAGTCAGTTTGCAAAATCATTCTGCAAGGTATCAATTTGAAGGAACTCCTGGACCATTGTCCATCCTGTAGATCACCCTGAGCCCAGACTGGCAGTGTGTCAATCAAACGAAAAGCCCGTGGTTCTGCAGACAAGGGCCTGAGCAATACTGACAAATCTCTGACTCAATATATTTAATTAAGCTGCCACATATTCCAAAATGCAGATTGTATTAGTTAAAGTTAGAAATCCTACATGAATAAACATTTTTGATAACACACAACACTTGTTTATTCTTTATCACATCAGCAATAAAACAGGCACGTTTTTAAAAAAATATCAAAAAAATACTTTTTTAAAGTAATAAATATTTTTAAAAACATTCTCTTTTCAACAACTCCATCCGACATTTCCACAGGTTACACATTCAATGCAGATATTCATTTCAAATTTACACAAAATCCCTTATTTGAAGTCTCTCTCTCTCTCTTGCTCTCTCTCTAACAAATGCAGGGATTCCCATTTTAATATTACATTTTGGGAGGGGTGAGAAGAGAGAGAGAGAGAGAGAGAGAGAGAGAGAGAGAGAGAGAGAGAGAGTATGAGAGAGAATCAATCATTCAATCTGATTATCATGAGGTTTAGTGAATTAAACTACACTGCAGAGAACTAAAGTGAACTGTTTAAAACTATTTATAAATTAAAGCTCGCAGCTTTTTGAGTTTGTTTGTGCTCTCTCTCTCTCTCTCTCTCTCTCTCTCTCTCTCTCTCTCTCTCTCTCTCTCTCTCTCTCTCTCTCTCTCTCTCTCACACTCTCTCCCCCTCTCTCTCTCTCCCTAAAGAGAACTATTAGTGAACTATACTACATTAAAT
>NW_027604116.1:0-6091 GCF_053455715.1 Rhinoraja longicauda
GGCCTTTTGGAAGGGTGGGCTGAAAGATGGCAGATGGAGTTTAATGCTGATAAGTGTGAGGTGCTGCATTTTGGTAGGACAAATCAAAATAGGACGTACAGGGTAAATGGTAGGGAATTGAGGAATGCAGTGGAACAGAGGGATCTGGGAATAACTGTGCATTGTTCCCTGAAGGTGGAATCTCATGTGGATAGGGTGGTGAAGAAGGCGTTTGGTATGCTTGCCTTTATAAATCAGAGCATCGAGTATAGAAGTTGGGATGTAATGTTGAAATTGTACAGGGCATTGGTGAGGCCAAATCTGGAGTATGGTGTGCAGTTCTGGTCGCCAAATTATAGGAAGGATGTCGACAAAATGGAGAGGGTACAGAGGAGATTTACTAGAATGTTGCCTGGGTTTCAGCACTTAGGCTACAGAGAGAGGTTGAACAGGTTGGGTCTTTATTCTTTGGAGCGTAGAAGGTTGAGGGGGGACTTGATAGAGGTTTTTAAAATTTTAAGAGGGACGGACAGAGTTGACGTGGGTAGGCTTTTCCCCTTGAGAGTGGGGAAGATTCCAACAAGGGGACATAACTTTAGAATTGAGGGCAAAAGTTTAGGGGTAACATGAGGGGTAATTTCTTTACTCAGAGGGTGGTGGCTGTATGGAATGGGCTTCCGGTGGAAGTGGTGGAGGCAGGCTAGCTTTTATTATTTAAGAGTAAATTGGATAGGTGTATGGATGAGAGGGGATTGGAGGGTTATGGTCTGAGTGCAGGTAGATGAGACTAGGTCAGGGAGAATGGTCGGCGTGGACTGGTAGGGCCGGACAGGCCTGTTTCCATGCTGTAGTTGTTATATGTTATATGTTATATGGCTGATCATTCACAATCAGTACCCCGTTCCTGCCTTCTCCCCATACCCCCTGACTCTGCTATCATTAAGAGCTCTATCTACCTCTCTCATGAATTCATTCAGAGAATTCACGTCCACTGCTTTCTGAGGCACAGAATTCCACAGAATTCCATAGACAGTATCAGTTCAAACTCGATGACGTCAGATGGTGGGGATATGGAATAACATAGATAATGAACAGCCAGGGGAAGTATTTGAGGCAGAAATTGTGACATAGACAGTGAGACTGCTTCATGAATCGGAAAGATTTAGAGTAATGTGGATGAAAGATGGATAGGAGGGATGAGAGTAGATGGGGCACATTGGTCCGCATAGGCAAGCTGGATAGAAGGCATGTTACCGTGCTGTAGGATTCGATAACTCTCTGACAAGAGACAGAGCAATGTGGATGATCCAGAGTGGAGAATATAGTTCGCAGCACTGAAGCGTATTGTAGTGCATCAATTACTTAGACAATATCTAGTATCCGAAATGGTGTGGAGGCGAATTGAACAGTGCCCTGGTCAATGGAGGGTTCGTGCAGAACACTGATAACGAAGGAAAATAAGCTAATACGTTATCCGGTAGTGCTCGCGTGAAAACATCTTTACCTTTTGCATGACTTGAGTTGGGGAAAGATGAACTGGCCGGTATGGGCAAGTTGATTACGATTACCGTTTTCTTTTCGAGGCAGCGTGATGTGTAGATGGAGTTAATGGTGGAACGTTTGTTATGTGCGATGGATTGGCCTACATTTATAACTCCCTGCAATTTCTGGCGCTCTAGACAAATATGTACCCGATCCAAAATGTGGTCCAACCCGACAGAATGCTGTCTACGGCACCTCCCGAGAACACTGTAAAAGTAACCGTTGACAGGCAAAATTTCCTCAGACTCCACCTGAAGTGGAGGCGTTAGTGTGCCTTCTTGGATGTCGCATCAATGTGCTTGCCCCGCGACAGATTGTTGGTAAGTGTAACGCATGCAACTTGTTCTCAACTATTTTCGATTCTATACAATTGGTACAGATTTGGGCATGTACTCAAGGTAAAGGTGCTAGAGCAGTGGACTGAAAACGAATCCTTGCAGGGCTCAGGTGTTATTCTGGAGGAAGTGTAACCTGTTCTCACTGACTGAGGACTGTTGGTATTAAAATCGAGCATTCAGTAGTAGAGCAGGTGAAGATACCTCTGTTCAAGCGTTTGGAGATAATAGACACGCCATACACTATCACATAAAGGTACACTGCTGAATGCATAATTTAAAGCGCGAGGCTATTCCTATTTTCACTATTAAACGGGAACTGACTCTGCGCTTATATTAATCCATAGATGGTCACATTAGTCTTCATTTGCCTATTGTCTACAAACACATTTGCTCCAGCCCTGTTTGAACGTATTGAGTTATCATCACTAATGTTCTGGTTACAGGGTACTGGAGGTTCAGATATATTTGCGAGCGTAAATTGCTTCTCATCACAAGTCACTCGATGGTAAATACTTGCTCTGAAACTTGTATCCTAAAGTCAACACCCATATATCTGTTGTACAAATCTTTCAACATCTGTCCTGTCCAGGCCTCGCAGAATCGCACATTTGCAGTGTCATTCAATTCACTTGTATTATTCCAAACTGCACAGCGTAGATGATGTGATCAATTGTGGTTCCCTTGGCAGCTCCTTCATCCGAAGCATCAATCTCAACTTCAGCCCCTTCGACGTATTGTCGGCAAGGATCGCCATCCTTAAAATATATAGTGTCAGGGTATAATATTATGAGGATCATGTGCTCGTAAATGGGATTTTGTAAATGGATAGTATAGACATAGATAGGTCTAACCATCGTCAGTAGTTCGAGCAGTGCTTCGCTATTATTTCCTTGTATGGGCAGAGCTATAAGGAGATATGAGGACTTCATTCCTCGGAGCGCACGAAGCTGAGAGCCAATCATGAAGGTGTATAAGGGGAAGGGATAGGTTGAATTCGCAGAGTATTTTACCCCGGACGGGAATCAAAAAGTAAAGGTCATAGGTTCATGGTGAGAGGGCAAGGTTTACAAGGAATCGACCCAGAAGAATTCAATCTCAGACGGCGATGCGTGCATGGGACAAGCTCCAAGAATAGTCAGTTGAGATATGTTGAGTCGAAGCTGGCATTTCTATAGTCAGAACGTTTGTAAATATAGCTGCCATCTCGACAGCAGGAGGAGATAAATAGGTGACCAACTTTGGTTATTTGTGTTGAACAATAAATGTTCGTCAGGAACTGATTATGCAGCAAAGTCCATGTGCGCTGACGCGCCAGTTTACACTCCAATGCAGAGTGCGGTACAACACCAGTGTTTGTGTGCTTGCACTTGGTGAAACGGGGCCATATCCTGCATTTGCTTCACCAGCATCGGACCTTTGGTACGATCATCCATTTGTGACATCAGATGCTCTTCCTCTCTCCACCGGTGTCTTCTGAATCATCTGAGTATCTCCTGTTTTCCTCTTGTATGTGTCGATGCCCGGCAATTACTGCGGTCTGCAATGCAGGAGCAGCATTTTTACTGTGTTACTCCTCCTGCCCCAGTCTTCACTTTCTCTTCGCATTTGTCCAACAGTTGTTTGTGCTTAACAACCATTCATCACGTCTTTTGAACATCAACACCGTCTGTGTCTATCTTAGTCACCATCACAGTGCGATCATTCCGGCTCTGATCATATTTGGTACTTATCTCAGATCATTGGGTTTGGTTAGGTTAGGCTAGGAATATTACTGTCACGCGTACCGAGGCACAACGAAAAGCTGCGTTGCCTCCTATCCACTCAGATCAGACATACTATACATGGATACAATAAGCTCAAATAAATTCATTAGACAGAGCAACGGAAATAATACAGAAGGCAGTATATAGTTCATGACATAACATATCATCCTGAACATTGTTCTTTGTTTGCATCAAACTATAAATTGTCCGTGTATTTGTACGAATGAATAAAATTTGCTCAAGCTGTATTGCGTAATTCCGTTCTTCGTGGAACTCGATATGTGCAGCCCGGGAATTCGAGGAGTTCATAAACATAAACAAAGATATGTACAGTTGTCGGGAATTTTGAGAATTATGAAGAAGATGTTCAGATTATAGTTTGGTTAACCCTGGTGCTCACACACTTGGGGGGGGGGGGGGGGGGGCATGATGGGAAAGTTGACAAGATAGAATGTAGTTAAAATAGTTAAAGCTGAAACATTCTGTTGCGAAGCAGGGTTTCTTATCAGTAGACGGAGGATAGTCCTTTGTAGTTATGTTTAGGTTCTAATGTGTTGCAATCTTGCATTACAGGTGCTTTTGTTTACCCTGTTTCGCAGGCAAGTCTCCCAAAGGTTGACAGATGATCTCATTTGCGATGGGACTCCATGTGGCGAGGATAAACTGGTCATTTATGATATCTACATGTAACATATATGGGTGGGAGATTTCTAAACAAAAGAGCCCCAAGATGAAAGTTAAATTCGGGGAAACACAAAGATGAAAGTGTACAGGGACATTGATGAATGATGGTTTATTTCAAATCCACAGGTAACTATTGTGTCATGAGTGCATAAGAATCCTACAGTTACTGTAAGATTTTGAAGCAGCTTGAGCTTGCTCACACTGTTCCTCGATGTACATCGCTATGGCCTTTATTAACCCGACTTGCTCGATGGCCTCACCACTGGTCTGTGAGTCCTTTATTTTGTGCCTGGGCCTATCTGAGTAAATTTAGATATAGTGTACGGGTAAACCATAAAATCCGTTCCCACATGTACAAAACACGTTACTTAACTGTGCCATGTTTGCGCGAAGGATGATGCAATCCTTCGATAAACCATAAGAACCTAGGTTTGTGTTGTTGTAAACAATTAACATATGTGGCGCATGGCGTTTTAGCTTTTGTGTTATGTTCATTATTGTCACATGTACCGAGAAACATTAAATACCTTTTTTCCCATGCTATCCAAACCGGTCAGATGTATCATACAGATACAATCAGTTCAAACGAGAGGGCAGAGGGTTCTCGGCCTAAGGATTCACACAGGGGGTGGTGGGAACATGGATTTGCACAGAGGGTGGTGGGTATACGGAATGAGCTGCCGAAGGACGTCGTGGAGGCAGAAGCTACGGCAATATTTAAAATACATTTGGACAGCTACATGGACAGCGAAGGTTTAGAGTGATTCTGGCCAAACTCTGTAAGTGGGGCCATCGTAGATGGGCCACATTGGTCGGTATGGGCAAGCTGGGTCGAAGGGTCTGTGGCCGTACTTTGTTACTCTGTGACAATAGATGGAGATACAAAGTGCAGAATACAGCTTTTAGAATTGTAGCTGTATTGTGGAGCATCAATGTTTTTAAATGTCCAATGTGTGCAATGGGGTAGATAGGAAGAGCATATGGAAGGACCGTGCAGAAGCCTGATCACAGAGGAAAATAAGCCATTGGTCATGGATTGGGCTACACATTGAAGTCTCTGCAATTTATCTTGGTCTCGTTAGAGCTGCTCATAAAGCAAACTGTGATACAACCTGATAATGTTCTTTCTATGGTCCATCTGTTGAAGTTTTACAAGAATCACTTTAGACATGCCAATGTCCATCGTTTCCTTGTGAAGCCGAGGCGTCGGTACGCCTTAATGAGTTTGGCATCAATGTGATTGCTCCACGACATATTGTTGGTTATGTTAACGACACGGAATTTGAGCAATCAACTATTTTCTAAACAGTGCGATTGAAGCAGGTTGGGGTAAATACTCGGCATTGCATCCTGAAACCAATGACTATCTCCTTCGTCTTGCTGACATTGACAGAGAGGTTATTGTCCTGCCACCGTGTCAATAAGTTCACTATCTGTACTTCTTGTACTTCGTCTCGGCATTGCTCATCATTCTACCATTCACAATGATGTCTTCTGCAAACAAGTAGGTGCAATTAGAGCCGAATATGGCCACACGGTTGCGAATGTAAATGAGGTAGAATAGCGGACTGAGAGCGGATCCTTGCAGCGCTCCATATTCGAAGTTATTTATTTTTAAGGAGTTGTCGCCTATCCTCGCTAATTGTGGGCTGTGGGTGCTAAAAATCGAGCATCCAGTGGTGGAGCGGGGAGGTTATCCCTCGGACCAAGAGTTTGGAACATGTCGTTCCTCCAAACATGCACAGAGTGGAGGATCCCATCAATTGTTGTTCCTTTGACAGTCCC
>NW_027604117.1:0-6091 GCF_053455715.1 Rhinoraja longicauda
CCCCACCTCCCCTCATCACCTCCCTCCCTCCCTCCCTCTCTCCCTCCTCCCCCCACCTCCCCTCATCACCTCCCTCCCTCCCTCTCCCCCACCCCTCCCCCACTCACCCAGCCCACACTCCTCCATCTCCCTCCCTCCCTCCCTCTCTCTCTCTCTCTCCCCCTCCCTCTCTCTCTCCCTCTCCCTCTGTCAACAAACGCGGACCGGAGAGAGAGAAGGGGCGGGTTCCTTCTCCTCCCTGTGACCGACGTCCACCGCGTCCAATCGTCGCCGCCCGCCCGCCCTAACCGACGGCCGCCCGGACCAATCCCCGCCGCCCGCTCCCCAGTCCAAGCCCGGCCCCCTCCGCTTCCCCTCCCGCCCACCTGCCAATCTCCGGTCCTGGGGCTGGACGTCCGGCGCCTTGATGGACGCGCGCCGCGGCCAATTGATGCTAAGGGATCGCACCCTTTGTCTCGCTTTGCAAAGATTATTGTAAATGCAACGATTTTACTGCATTTAACAGCCCAGGGTGGTTGCAATATTGCTTTAATGCAACGCCAGCGCTGCATTTAACATTGCAGTGGCCTGCAAAGTTATTTTAATGCGTTGCATCAGTTGCATTTAACATTTGAGTGGTTTTGCATGATTATTGCAATTAATTTTATTGCATTAAACATCCTAATACGATGCATTAGTCGCATTTAACATTTGAGAGGTTTTGCAGGATTATTATTGCATTTCACATCGCAGGGTGTTGCAATATTTCTTTAATGCAAGGCGATCACTGCATTTAACATTGCAGCAGCCTGAAAAGTCATCCTAATGCGATGCATTTGTTGCATTTAACATTTGAGAGGTTTTGCAAAATTATTGCAATTAATTTTATTGCATTTAACATCCCAGGGGTTGCAATATTGCTTTAATGCAACGCCAGCGCTGCATTTAACAAGGCAGCAGCCTGCAAAGTTATCCTAATACGATGCATTAGTCGCAT
This sequence comes from Rhinoraja longicauda, assembly GCF_053455715.1. NCBI lineage: Eukaryota > Metazoa > Chordata > Chondrichthyes > Rajiformes > Arhynchobatidae > Rhinoraja > Rhinoraja longicauda. The sequence continues at coordinate 977 of NW_027604117.1, forward strand.
TTAACATTTGAGAGGTTTTGCCGGATTATTATTGCATTTCACATTGCAGGGTGTTGCAATATTTCTTTAATGCAAGGCGATCACTGCATTTAACATTGCAGCAGCCTGAAAAGTCATCCTAATGCGATGCATTTGTTGCATTTAACATTTGAGAGGTTTTGCAAAATTATTGCAATTAATTTTATTGCATTTAACATCCCAGGGGTTGCAATATTGCTTTAATGCAACGCCAGCGCTGCATTTAACAATGCAGCAGCCTGCAAAGTTATCCTAATATGATGCATTAGTCGCATTTAACATTTGGGAGGTTTTGCAGGATTATTATTGCATTTCACATCGCAGGGTCTTGCAATATTTCTTTAATGCATGGCGATCACTGCATTTAACATTGCAGCAGCCTGCAAAGTTATCCTAATGCGATGCATCAATTGCATTTAACATTTGAGCGGTTTTGCATGATTATTGCAACAGACCCAAACACAAACCCAAACCCAAACCCAAACTCAAACACAAACCCAAACACAGACCCAAACACAGACCCAAACACAGATTCAAACACACACAAACACAGACCCAAACACAAACCCAAACACAAACCCAAACACAGACCCAAACACAAACCCAAACACAAACCCAAACACAGACCCAAACACAAACCCAAACACCAACCCAAACACAAACCCAAACACAAACCCAAACACAAACCCACACACAGACCCACACACAGACCCAAACCCAAACACAAACCCAAACACAAACCCAAACACAGACCCAAACACAGACTCAAACACAGACCCAAACACACACCCACACACAGACACACACACACACAGACACACACACAGACACACACAGACCCACACACATCAGACACACTTCCCGGAAGCACTTCCAAATGCCGGATAGTCTCCTCCCTGCCCTGGAAGTTCCGCTACGTGCCGGGGGTAGTAAATACAATAATAATACTATAGTAATAATAATTAATATTATTAATAATAATAAGAATTAATCAAAGATTGATTGATCGATGGGTGGGTGGGTGGATGGATGTCAGGAGGAACTGTACACCAATAAAGATTTTAATGCGTTGCATCAGTTGCATTTAACATTTGAGTGGTTTTGCATGATTATTGCAATTAATTTTATTGCATTAAACATCCCAGGAGGCTGCAATATTTCTTTAATGCAAGGCCATCACTGCATTTAACTTTGCAGCAGTCTGCAATGTTATCATAATACGATGCATTAGTTGCATTGAACATTTGAGAGATTTTGCATGATTATTACAATGATTTTAAAGCGTTTAATACCCCAGAACAGCTGCAATTTTGCTTTAATACAAGGCCTGCGCTGCATTTAACATTGCAGGAGCCTGCAAAGTTGTTCTAATGTGTTGCATTAATTGCATTTAACATTTCAGAGGTTTTGCAAAATTATTGCAATTAATTTTATTGCATTTAACATCCCAGGGGTAGCAATATTGCTTTAATGCAACGCCAGCGCTGCATTTAACAATGCAGCAGCCTGCAAAGTTATCCTAATACGATGCATTAGTCGCATTTAACATTTGAGAGGTTTTGCAGGATTATTATTGCATTTCACATCGCAGGGTGTTGCAATATTTCTTTAATGCAAGGCGATCACAGCATTTAACATTGCAGCAGCCTGAAAAGTCATCCTAATGCGATGCATTTGATGCATTTAACATTTGAGAGGTTTTGCAAAATTATTGCAATTAATTTAAAGCATATAACATCCATTGGGGGTAGCTAGGTGACTTTAATGCAACGCCATCACTGCATTTAACATTGCAGCAGCCTGCAAAGTTATCCTAATGCGATGCATCAATTGCATTTAACATTTGAGTGGTTTTGCATGATTATTGCAACAGACCCACACAAACCCAAACTCAAACCCAAACACAGACCCAAACACAGACCCAAACACAGACTCAAACATAGACCCAAACACAGACCCAAACACAAACCAAACACAGACCCAAACACAAACCCAAACACAGACCCAAACACAGACCCAAACACAAACCCAAACACAAACCCAAACACAAACCCAAACACAAACCCACACACAGACCCAAACCCAAACACAAACCCAAACACAAACCCAAAGACAGACCCAAACACAGACCCAAACACAGACCCAAACACACACCCACACACAGACACACACACACACACACACAGACACACACAGACACACACAGACCCACACACATCAGACACACTTCCCGGAAGCACTTCCAAATGCCGGATAGTCTCCTCCCTGCCCTGGAGGTTCCGCTACGTGCCGGGGGTAGTAAATACAATAATAATACTATAGTAATAATAATTAATATTATTAATAATAATAAGAATTAATCAAAGATTGATTGATCGATCGGTGGGTGGGTGGATGGATGTCAGGAGGAACCGTACACCAATAAAGATTTTAATGCGTTGCATCAGTTGCATTTAACATTTGAGTGGTTTTGCATGATTATTGCAATTAATTTTATTGCATTAAACATCCCAGGAGGCTGCAATATTTCTTTAATGCAAGGCCATCACTGCATTTAACTTTGCAGCAGTCTGCAATGTTATCATAATACGATGCATTAGTTGCATTGAACATTTGAGAGATTTTGCATGATTATTACAAAGATTTTAATGCGTTTAATACCCCAGAACAGCTGCAATTGTGCTTTAATGCAAGGCCTGCGCTGCATTTAACATTGCAGGAGCCTGCAAAGTTGTTCGAATGTGTTGCATTAATTGCATTTAACATTTCAGAGGTTTTGCAAAATTATTGCAATTAATTTTATTGCATTTAACATCCCAGGGGGTTGCAATATTGCTTTAATGCAACGCCAGCGTTGCATTTAAAAATGCAGCAGCCTGCAAAGTTATCCTAATATGATGCATTAGTCGCATTTAACATTTGAGAGGTTTTGCAGGATTATTATTGCATTTCATATCGCAGGGTGTTGCAATATTTCTTTAATGCAAGGTGGTCACTGCATTTAACATTGCAACAGCCTGAAAAGTCATCCTAATGCGATGCATTTGTTGCATTTAACATTTGAGAGGTTTTGCAAAATTATTGCAATTAATTTTATTGCATTTAACATCCCAGGGGGTTGCAATATTGCTTTAATGCAACGCTAGCGCTGCATTTAACAATGCAGCAGCCTGCAAAGTTATCCTAATATGATGCATTAGTCGCATTTAACATTTGAGAGGTTTTGCAGGATTATTATTGCATTTCACATCGCAGGGTGTTGCAATATTTCTTTAATGCCAGGCGATCACTGCATTTAACTTTGCAGCAGCCTGAAAAGTCATCCTAATGCGATGCATTTGTTGCATTTAACATTTGAGAGGTTTTGCAAAATTATTGCAATTAATTTAAAGCATATAACATCCATTGGGGGTAGCTAGGTGACTTTAATGCAAGGCCATCACTGCATTTAACATTGCAGGAGCCTGCAAATTTATCCTAATGCGATGCATCAATTGCATTTAACATTTGAGCGGTTTTGCATGATTATTGCAACAGACCCAAACACAAACCCAAACCCAAACACAAACTCAAACACAAACCCAAACACAGACCCAAACACAGACCCAAACACAGACTCAAACACAGACCCAAACACAGACCCAAACACAAACCCAAACACAAACCCAAACACAAACCCAAACACAAACCCAAACACAGACCCAAACACAAACCCAAACACAAAACCCAAACACAAACCCAAACACAAACTCAAACACAGACCCAAACACAGACCCAAACACAGACCCAAACACAGACCCAAACACAGACCCAAACACAGACCCAAACACAAACCCAAACACAAACCCAAACACAAACCCAAACACAAACCCACACACAGACCCAAACCCAAACACAAACCCAAACACAAACCCAAACACAGACTCAAACACAGACCCAAACACACACCCACACACAGACACACACACAGACACACACACATCAGACACACTTCCCGGAAGCACTTCCAAATGCCGGATAGTCTCCTCCATGCCCTGGAGGTTCCGCTACATGCCGGGGTAGTAAATACAATAATAATACTATAGTAATAATAATTAATATTATTAATAATAATAAGAATTAATCAAAGATTGATTGATCGATGGGTGGGTGGGTGGATGGATGTCAGGAGGAACCGTACACCAATAAAGATTTTAATGCGTTGCATCAGTTGCATTTAACATTTGAGTGGTTTTGCATGATTATTGCAATTAATTTTATTGCATTAAACATCTCAGGAGGCTGCAATATTTCTTTAATGCAAGGCCATCACTGCATTTAACTTTGCAGCAGTCTGCAATGTTATCATAATACGATGCATTAGTTGCATTGAACATTTGAGAGATTTTGCATGATTATTACAATGATTTTAATGCGTTTAATACCCCAGAACAGCTGCAATTTTGCTTTAATGCAAGGCCTACGCTGCATTTAACATTGCAGGAGCCTGCAAAGTTGTTCTAATGTGTTGCATTAATTGCATTTAACATTTGAGAGGTTTTGCAAAATTATTGCAATTAATTTTATTGCATTTAACATCACAGGGGTTGCAATATTGCTTTAATGCAACTCCAGCGCTGCATTTAACAATGCAGCAGCCTGCAAAGTTATCCTAATACGATGCATTAGTCGCATTTAACATTTGAGAGGTTTTGCAGGATTATTATTGCATTTCACATCGCAGGGTGTTGCAATATTTCTTTAATGCAAGGCGATCACTGCATTTAACATTGCAGCAGCCTGAAAAGTCATCCTAATGCGATGCATTTGTTGCATTTAACATTTGAGAGGTTTTGCAAAATTATTGCAATTAATTTTATTGCATTTAACATCCCAGGGGTTGCAATATTGCTTTAATGCAACGCCAGCGCTGCATTTAACAATGCAGCAACCTGCAAAGTTATCCTAATACGATGCATTAGTCGCATTTAAAATTTGAGAGGTTTTGCAGGATTATTATTGCATTTCACATCGCAGGGTGTCGCAATATTTCTTTAATGCAAGGCGTTCACTGCATTTAACATTGCAGCAGCCTGAAAAGTCATCCTAATGCGATGC
>NW_027604118.1:0-6068 GCF_053455715.1 Rhinoraja longicauda
GGGAGGGGGGAGGGAGGGAGGAGGGGAGGGGGATGGAGGGGGGAGGGGATGGGGGAAGGGGTGGGAGGGGAGGGGGGAAGGGGGGGAGGGCGGAAGGGGGGGAGGTGGAGGGAGGGGGGAGGGAGGGGACCTCCCCTTTTCCCAGTACCCCTCTTTCCCCGTTGGGCCCGTCCCCGAGAGGTGAGGGAGGTGGGGAGGGATGGGGAGGGAGTTGGGGAGGAGGGGGGGAGGGAGTGGGGATGGAGATGGGAAGGAGTGGGAAGGAAGGGGTTGAGGGGGGAAGGGGGACCTCCCCTTTCTTTTTTCGAAACACTTGCCCCGGTGGCCCACGAGCATAGGGGCCCCATGCTGATCTGTGTATGTTAAGTGACTTGCAATAAAAAACACAACTTTAAAAAACAATCAGCTGCTTTTCGCAACAATGTAGAACCCATCTCACACAAGCATTGTGACGTCACAAGCTGAAGACCTTGAAAAAAAAGGTTAAAAATAAAAAGATGTAAATTTGTAAAGAGTAGACACCCAATAGCAGCTGCTTGTCCATTGTGACATCACACGCTGAAGGGGGGGGGGAAGGGGGGTAAGCTCGAGCTCATCTCACAGGGGCATTGTGACATCACACGCTGAAGACTAAATCTGCACCGCAGCGCCCCACTGAAAAGGGGGGGGGGCGGGCAGCACTTTAAAACCTCTGTAACTTAAAAAATACGCGACCAAATTAAATGAAAATATCACGGCCGAGCGAGCGCGAGATTGGCGATTGAGGCGGTGTGAAAACCGTGGCGCTACGGTTCGCCTTTTTTCCGCAATCGATGTTACGTACGGTTCAGGTCATTCCCAAATATATATATTTATATATCTACATAACACAAGATCTGAGTTTTAATAGTATATAGATAGATAGATAGATAGACTAGCACAAGTGTGCCCTTTGGGCCCGTCCTCGTAGGGTTTCCATTGTAACCGGGAGGGGAGTGGGGGGAGGGAGGAGGGAGGTGTGGAGGGGAGGGGGAGGGGAGGGGAGGGGGAAGGGAGGAGAGAAGGGGGGGAGGGAGAGGGGAGGGAGGGGGGTAGGGGGGGAGGGGGGAGGGAGGGGGACCTCCCCTTTTCCCAGTACCCCTCTTTCCCCGTTTGGCCCGTCCTCGTAGGGTTTCCATTGTAACCGCGAGGAGGGGAGGGAGGGAAGGGGGAGGGAGGGAGGAGGGAGGTGTGGAGGGAGGAGGGGAGGGGAGGGAGGGGGAGGGGAGGGAGGGGGGTAGGGGGAGGGGGAGGGAGGGGAGGGGGGAGGGGAGGGGGAAGGGGGGAGGGAGGGGGACCTCCCCTTTTCCCAGTACCCCTCTTTCCCCGTTGGGCCCGTCCTCGTAGGGTTTCAATTGTAACGGGGAGGTGGGAGGGAGGGTGGAAGGAGGGGGGAGGGGGAGAGGGATGGAAGGGTGGAGGGAGGGGGGGAGGAATTGGGGGAGGGAGGGATGGAGGGAAGGAGGGAGGGGGGAGTTAGGGGGGAGGGAGGAGGGAGGGAGTTGGGGAGGGAGGGGGAGGAGGGGGAGAGGGAGTGGGGATGGAGGTGGGAAGGAGGGGGGATGAAGGGGTTGAGGGGGGAAGGGGGACCTCCCCTTTTCCCAGTACCCCTCTTTCCCCGTTGGGCCCGTCCTCGTAGGGTTTCCATTGTAACCGGGAGGGGGGGAGGGAGGGAGGAGGGAGGTGTGGAGGGAGGTGTGGAGGGAGGAGGGGAGGGGGAGGGAGGGGGGGAGGGGAGGGGGGAAGGGGAGGGGGGAAGGGGGAGGGAAGGGGGGAGGGGGGAGGGGGGAGGGGAGGGAGGGGGATCTCCCCTTTCCCCAGTACCCCTCTTTCCCCGTTGGGCCCGTCCCCGTAGGGTTTCCATTGTAACCGGGAGGGGAGGAGGGAGGGTGGAAGGAGGGAGGAGGGGGAGAGGGATGGAAGGGTACATACGGAATCTTTCGTACATACACACGAACGCAGAGTTTTAGTAGTATACTAGACCGAGTGGGCCCGTTGGGCCCGTCCTCGTAGGGTTTCCATTGTAACCGGGAGGGGAGGAAAGGGGGAGGGTTGGGGGAGGGAAGGGGGAGGGAGGAGGGGAGGGAGGGGGGTAGGGGGGAGGGAGGGGGGAGAGAGGGGGATGGGAGGGGGGAGAGGAGGGGGGAAGGGAGGAGGGAAGGGGGGGAGGGAGAGGGGAGGGAGGTGGGTAGGGGGGAGGGGGGAGGGAGGGGGACCTCCCCTTTTCCCAGTACTCCTCTTTCCCCGTTGGGCCCGTCCTCGTAGGGTTTCAAGGAGGGGGGAGAGGGATGGAAGGGTGGAGGGAGGGGGGTAGGGATTGGGGAGGGAGGGATGGAGGGAAGGAGGGAGGGGGGAGTTAGGCGGGAGGGGGGAGGGAGGGGGGAGGGAGTTGGGGAGGGAGGGGGAGGAGGGGGTGAGGGAGTGGGGATGGAGGTGGGAAGGAGGGGGGATGAAGGGGTTGAGGGGGGAAGGGGGACCTCCCCTTTTCCCAGTACCCCTCTTTCCCCGTTGGGCCCGTCCTCATAGGGTTTCCATTGTAACCGGGAGGGGGGGAGGGAGGGAGGAGGGAGGTGTGGAGGGAGGAGGGGAGGGGGAGGGAGGGGGGGAGGGGAGGGGGAAGGGGAGGGGGGAAGGGGGAGGGGGAGGGGAGGGGGGAGGGGAGGGAGGGGGATCTCCTCTTTTCCCAGTACCCCTCTTTCCCCGTTGGGCCCGTCCCCGTAGGGTTTCCATTGTAACCGGGAGGGGGGGAGGGAGGGTGGAAGGAGGGGGGAGGGGGAGAGGGATGGAAGGGTGGAGGGAGGGGGGAGGGAGTGGGGGAGGGTGGGATGGAGGGAAGGAGGGAGGGGGGGAGTTAGGGGCTGAGTGGTGATGGAGGTTGGGATTGAGGGGGAGGGAGGGGGGAGCGAGTGGGGATGGAGGTGGGAAGGAGGGGGGAGGAAGGGTTTGAGGGGGGAAGTGGAACCTCCCCTTTTCCCAGTACCCCTTTTTCCCCCACCACCAAGCCCCCTCCGCAACGACCCCTGTTGTCCCCCTCCCCAGTCCCCATTCTCAGACCCCCCCCCCATTCTCTCTCTCCCCCAGACACACTCTCAGTGCTTTTTTCGAAACACTTGCCCCGGTGGCCCACGAGCATAGGGGCCCAATGCTGATCTGTGTATGTTAAGTGACTTGCAATAAAAAAAAATACTTTAAAAAAAGATAAGTGCTTTTTAAGTGCTTGTTTTGAAACATTCGCGGTCACATAGTGCTTCTCACTGCGATCTGTTAGTGGTGCTTTTCGAAACAATGTAGCACCCATCTCAAAGAAGCATTGGGAGGATGGGAGGGAGGGAAGGGGAGGGAGGGAGGAGAGAGGTGTGGAGGGAGGGGGGAAGGGGAGGGGGGAACGGGGGGAAGGTGGAGGGAGAGGGGAGGGAGGGGGGATGGGATGGGGGAAGGGGGGAGGGAGGGGGACCTCCCCTTTTCCCAGTACCCCTCTTTCCCCGTTGGGCCCGTCCCCGTAGGGTTTCCATTGTAACCGGGAGGGGGATAGGGAGGGTGGAAGGAGGGGGGAGGGGGAGAGGGGTGGAAAGGTGGAGGGAGGGGGGGAGGGAGTGGGGGAGGGTCGGATGGAGGGAAGGAGGGACGGGTGAGTTAGGGGCTGAGTGGTGATGGAGGTTGGGATTGAGGGGGAGAGAGTGGGGATGGAGGTGGGAAGGAGGGGGGAGGAAGAGGTTGAGGGGGGAAGTGGGACCTCCCCTTTTCCCAGTACCCCTCTTTCCCCCACCACCAAGCCCCCACCGCAACGACCCCTGTTGTCCCCCTCCCCAGTCCGCATCCTCAGACCCCCCCATTCTCTTGGAATAAAAAAAAATACTTTAAAAAAAATAAGTGCTTTTTAATTGCTTGTTTTGAAACATTCGCGGTTAAGTGCTTTTTAAAAAAACATTCGCGGTTAAGTGCTGGTTTTGAAACATTCGCGGCTACTTAGTGCTTCTGTTAGTTGCTTTTCGAAACAATGTTGCAACCATCTCACACAAGCATTGGGAGGATGGGAGGGAGGGAAGGGGAGGGAGGGAGGAGGGAGGTGTGGAGGGAGGAGGGGAGGGAGGGGAGAAGGGGAGCGGGGGAAGGGGGCGGGAGAGGGGAGGGAGGGGGATGGGATGGGGAAGGGGGGAGTGAGGGGGACCTCCCCTTTTCCCAGTACCCCTCTTTCCCCGTTGGGCCCGTCCTCGTAGGGTTTCCATTGTAACCGGGAGGAGGGGAGGGAGGGAAGGGGGAGGGAGGGAGGAGGGAGGTGTGGAGGGAGGGGAGGGGGAGGGAGGGGGGAGGGGAGGGGGGAAGGGGGGGGAGGGGGGAGGGAGAGGGGAGGGAGGGGGGGAGGGGGTGAGGGGGGAGGGAGAGGGGTAGGGGGGAGGGGAGGGGGAAGGGGAGGGAGGGGGACCTCCCCTTTTCCCAGTACCCCTCTGTCCCCGTTGGGCCCGTCCTCGTAGGGTTTCCATTGTAACCGGGAGGAGGGGAGGGAGGGAAGGGGGAGGGAGGGAGGTGTGGAGGGAGGAGGGGGAGGGAGGGGGGAGGGGAGGGGGGAAGGGGGGGAGGGAGGGGGGGTGGAGGTGGGAAGGAGTGGGGAGGAAGGGGTTGAGGGGGGAAGGGGGGGGAGGGAGGGAATAGGGGCCCCATGCTGATCTGTGTATGTTAAGTGACTCGCACAACTTTAAAAAACTGGCAGTTGCTTTTCGCAACAATGTTGCAACCATCTCACACAAGCATTGTGACGTCACAAGCTGAAGACCTTGAAAAAAAGGTCAGAAAAAAAATTATGTAAATTTAAAGTAGTAAACACCCAATAGCAGCCGCTTGTCCATCGCGAGCTGATCTCTCATTGGTGCACGGGTGCCATTGTGACATCACGCGCTGAAGCCCCTTCAAGAAAAGGGTTAGAAATGAAAAATTTAAACTTTAATATCTCTCTAGCTTTAAAAAGGTAGCTTCAATTTGAACGAAAGTACTTACAATAGTTGCCCATGTTAATGGTGAATATGGCGGTACAGAAATCGTAGCGCTTTGGTGTACCGTGTAGGAGGAGTAGGGTTTGTAAGTTAAGCCTCAAGCAAAGACACTTCGGAATCTTTCGTACATACGGAATCTTTCGTACATACGGAATCTTCCGTAGATACACACGAACGCAGAGTTTTACTAGTATATAGATAGATAGATGTCCCAAACCTGCAGCCTCTACATCATAAAGGTTGAGGGCAATGGGTGCTTGGGAGCACCACAACCTCCACATTCTGCACCATGTCACACAAGGGGCAATTTGCAAAGAACAAGAAATGCCAGCTCTGCCTGTGATGCCCTCATTCTTTCAATCAATAAACAAATGTCTGAAAGATAATGTTTAGAATTAAATGTTGCGGTATCTGTTCCTGCCCTCATTCTTATGTGCACACACACTTTTTTAGTTTGTTTTTGAGATACAGTGTGGAAACAGGCCTTTTCGGCCCACTGGGTCCGCTCCGACCAGCGATCCCCGCATTAACACTATCCTATACACTTCTAGGAACAATTTATTTTTACATTTATCAAGCCAGTCAACCTACATACCTGTACATCTTTGGAGTGTGGGAGGGAACTGAAGATCTTGGAGAAAACCTACGCAGGTCACGGGGAGAACGTACAAATTCCGTACAGACACCACCTGTAGTCGGGATCGAACCCGAGTCTCCGGCGCTGCATTCGCTGTAAGGCAGCAACTTAACCGCTGTGCCCACTGGTCATTGAAAATTTGAAAGGTCCCAAGGGAGAAACTCCTGCCTGATATATTAATGCCTTGCAAATTTATTGATTTGCAAGGCATTAATATATCAGGCAAGAGTTAATAATAATATATCAGGCAGGTTACGTGTGTCAAACCGTAAGATTTGTCATAACGTTTGATGAAATGAGTACACACAGCAGACTTGTGATTAGTCCCAGATTATTGGCAGCAGGATATGTACAGTTTTGCTTTTAATGACTATTTCCTCCAGGAGAGGTTCCTTACCAACATTCAAAAATTCCATCAGTGATTT
>NW_027604119.1:0-6051 GCF_053455715.1 Rhinoraja longicauda
GATGCGCTCAGGGCGCGGGTTTATTAATGAGCCGCAGCGCTGAGGTGAGCGGATATTTCACCGCGCTCTTCACCTGCTCCCTGAACTTGGACTGGGTCGCCGCGTAAATAAATGTGTTGGTGCAGCAGCTGAGATTACTCAGCAAATACCCGACCAAGTGAAAGATAATTTGAGAATCATTCATATCCGTTCCCATTACTGTCATCTGATAATAGATGAATTCTACAACGTTTGTCAGCCACAGGAGGATGAAGCTGCCGGAGATGGTGAAGAGTAAAACCATAGACCTCCTCCTGTTCTCCATCTCCGGGCCACTGCGCTTCTCCCCCTTGCTCTGACCCCTCAGCCCCTGACGGACCCGACTGGCCACTAAAATGTGCCGGACTGTCAGAGCGTTGAGCAGCAGGATCACGGCGAAAGGGAGGAGCGGCGTTAGAGCCGTGTCGAACCAGTCAAACGTCACCCACCCGGGGTCAGTGAAAACACTGTCCACCGGGACACAGCCCCAAGGGACATTGTCGATGGTTGCCCCGGGTTCATATGTGAAGTATCGGGGAACGTTTTTCAGACAGAGCAGAACGCCGGCTGTTGCGAGAACCGCAGCCGCAGTTTTCCCGGTGCAATATTTAGTTTTCAACTTCTGGCAACAAATGTCGACAAAGCGATCAAAGGTGAAAGTGACGGTGAACCAGACAGAACAGTCTGTAGCTGCAAACGTCAGTACAATGTTAACACTGCACACAGGGGTGATGAACAGGAAACTCCAATAAAAGTAATGAGATTTGATCCGACTCAAAATGACTTCGGTGATCGCGACCAGTAGATCGGCCGCTGCCATGGCCACCAGGTAGCGAGTGGTGCAGGTGGAGAGGCCGCACTTTCCCCTGGACAGGATCACAATCGCCAATAAATTCACTGCGGAAAGAGAAGGGGAGCGAACACTGGGCATTACTGAACACGGTCTCCGGGGCTGGACACCGGCTCCACTTTCAGCTGAAGATCAGGAGTGTTGGAGTCGGTGCGCGGCTGCAGGTTTAACAATGTCAGACCCGGCTCCGACTGTGCCCGACCTGGGAAAAGAGATAAGGTGACGGAAGGCGTAAAGAGCGGGGGGGGGGGGGGGAAGACGACGACGACACGAGCAGCCACCCGCTACAATAGGCGAGATGGTCTTTTCCATAGATAAGCCCGCTCACAGTATCTGATGGGGCCGGTTTCACAGACTTAACCGTCACCGGCCGCGTTTAACCAGGGCTCTGGGAACTCGGCATCTGATGGGGACGAGGAGGGTTCCAGAGAGACGGCAGGGACAACTTAGAATCTGGCAGCAGACTGACTCCGTTAACACACACGCCGGTAGATCCGCGGCCACTGGTTCAGGAGATCGATCCCATTATTGATCTACAGGCGGTGGAATCCGACTGCGACAGACTCCACAGTGAGACATGTCAACAGGAGCAGGTGTTTACTCTGATCAATAACTCAGACACAGTGAACTTCACAATGTAAACCCCTCCCAGTCACACCGTCCAGGAGCGCTGCCTGTTCCGAGCACTGGGACAACTCTGGGCAAGATCCCACTGAAGGCAAGAAGAACATTCTAGTGGGTCCCGGCAGTGAGAGAAAAAGAGGGTTAGTTTCGGCTGTCTGAAGATAAGAAAAATCAATGGTCGACTGGTCCTTTATTGTCACGTGTACCGAGGTAGAGTGAAATTTGATTTACCGTACAGTCATACCAAAAAGCAACAAGATACTTAACTACATCTCGTTTAAAACATAGACTTACAGAGCCACCACAGCGGCGTTTGAGAATCCCCTGGGCACACAGCAGAAGCAGAGACCACAGTTATCAGTTCAATGCCCGGGCACGCTCCTTCACCGCGATGTGACCAGAGTTGTATCGACCGCTGTCACTCTCTCTGCAGTCCGTGTCTTCCCGGACTGTCTGAAAGCCGTCCGCACTCGCACCAGACTCCGTGATGTCCTCATGGCGGGATGTACCCGCAAACACCGAGATCCCTGCACCACGGCACTCCCTCAGAGTCCTCACCAACGCAGGCAGCACGCCCATCGGCGACCTCACATTCCCCAAGTCTACCTTCTTTCCTCCTTTTCGCCCGCGGACGGGGCAAGCGAAACTTCCGCAGTCGGGCGATCGAAGCTCCCGCAGTCGGCGAACGACTTTCCCGCATCTGGGCGATGGAAGCTCCGGCGATTGGGCCGGTCGAAGCTCCCGCGTTGGGGCGATCGAAGCTACCGGGTCGTGGCAGTCGAAGTTCCTGCGGTTGGAGCTCCCGAAATCAACCGCTAACAAAGGATCCTAAATCCTAAACCGCTAACAAAGGATTTAGTTAGCTAAATAAATAGATAGCTAAATAAATAGACCCGAAACGTCACCCATTCCTTCTCTCCCGAGATGCTGCCTGACCTGCTGAGTTACTCCAGCATTTTGTGAATAAATCGATTTGTACCAGCATCTGCAGTTATTTTCTTATATAAATAGATAGCTAGATAGATAGCTAGATAGATAGCTAGATAGATAGATGGATGGATATCTAGATAGATAGCTAGATAGATAGCTAGATAGATAGCTAGATAGATAGCTAGATAGATAGCTAGATAGATAGCTAGATAGATAGCTAGATAGATAGCTAGATAGATAGCTAGATAGATAGCTAGATAGATAGCTAGATAGATAGATGGATAGATAGATGGATAGATAGATAGATAGATAGATGGATGGATGGATGGATGGATGGATGGATGGATGGATGGATGGATGGATGGATGGATGGATGGATGGATGGATGGATGGATGGATGGATGGATGGATGGATGGATGGATGGATGGATGGATGGATGGATGGATGGATGGATGGATGGATGGATGGATGGATGGATGGATGGATGGATGGATGGATGGATGGATGGATGGATGGATGGATGGATGGAGAGAGGGAGAAAGGGAGAGAGGGAGAGAGGGAGAGAGGGAGAGAGGGATAGATGGATAGATGGATGGATGGATGGATAGACAGATACTAGACTAAGTGGACCCGTTAGGCCCATTCCTCGTAGAGGGCGACAGGGAAGGGGAGAGGGTGTCACTGACCTGGGCTCCGTGGCGCCAGCGCTGTAGCCAGAGCGATCCGTGGAGGGAAGAGCAATTAAAGTCGTACGTGTCCCATTGTGACGTCACACGCTGGGTCCCTTTAAGAAGTCGGATTGAAAGGTAATGTGCGGGATCGCTGGTCAGCGCGGACCCGGTGGGCCGAAGGGCCTGTTTCCGAGCTGCATCTCTGAGCTAAACTAAACTAAACTAAACTAAACTAAACTAAACCAAACTAAAGTAAAGTCGGTCCCTAACCAGAGACCGTGAGCTCCACGATGTTAAAGTCCGCAGGCTCCCGCGGTTAGAGCTCAGAGGTCGTTCCCCGGCAAAGGGATCGCCAGCTTCACGGTGGTCAGTCCCGCAGGCTCCCGCGGTTGGAGAGCCCGAAGTCGGTCTCCAGCAGAGGCCACCATTCGCTCTATGTCGGGCCGCAGTGCGGACGGAGATACGATACGGGAAAAAATCGCATCTCCATCGAGGTAAGGGATTAAAAAAGGTTTACCCCTCCCCACACCCCCACAGTCCCACATCACACAAGCTAAAGAACACTAAAAGCATACTTTTAATACATTCTAAAGAAACATCAGGGAAGGAAGGGACAGGCAGATTGTTGGTGAGGCAGCCACAGCTGCCACATATAGTGTGATCAGGAGGAACATGTGAGAGATAGAGAGAAGAGCGAGGGGGGTGTGGTTGAGGTCACAGTCAGATGAGCCCCGATCATAATGAGCAGCGAAGTACAGTGGGCGGGGGGGAGGGTTGGTATTTTAATCGTCGGCAATCTGTTGAACTAACCTATGGACAAAGGTCGCCCAGGCCACCTACAAACTGGGCAGATTGCCTAGCTCAGTGATGCGGATTGAAGGAAATCAAAAAACTGGGGGTGGGAAAATGTATCTGATGGAGTTTCATGGAACAACATCGCTCCCAATTTCCATCCCTCAGTATCGCCACAATTCTCAATCTTATAAGTTTCTCAATCAATTTCTTGAATAAATCAGAACCTGTCACAGCTGGGATTTCACTTCGCTGATGTAATCTGTTTTTGCGAATAAATTCAAAATTTCTATATTTAACTGTCCCGGTGGAGATGGTAAATGGCATAAAGTCTCATGGAATGTTCTTCCCCAGCATTTCCTTCCGTGAGATTACCTGCAGCTCACGGAGACACGGCGCTGGGCAGGGGAAATGTGGGAATTGTATTACAGATATGCCAGTGTGGAGCAAATATTGTACGTGATCATTGCTATCATTGGAGTCCCCGGTAAGTGAGTTCGCGGTAAATTCAAGTTTTACAGTTCCGTGTTCGCCGGCGCTGACCTGATTTTGACCATGTCACATGCTTCCTAACTGCTGGTCGTTGTACGATAATAAATCAGTGATCCCCTCGGTTATTTGTGTTTCAATTAAAACCGCGATTTTTCTTATTTTCATGCAGCTGATACCAACCCTATTTTCTCTCACTGCCGGGACCAATGTTGTCCTTGCCTTCAGTGGGGGCTTGTCCAGAGTTGACCATGTGCTCGTGGCAGCCTGATCTCTTGGACCGAGTGACTGGGGAAGACATTAATTTAGAGGGGAATTAAAGGAAAATGAAAAGCGGAGACTTCGCAGATTGGCTTCTGGATTTTATTGCATGATATCATGGAGAGATAGTGGCAGTAAACTGCCCACCAGTTATCTGACTCCACAGCAGAATTAGCCGACTTTTACACTGTGCAGTAAACAACTTTCCTTGATACTACTCTACCAAAGTATTCTTTCAACTACATGGGTACCAATTATTTCATTAGTCATAACATACTTTTTGATTATGTTAATCTCATTCAACAACAGATGGTTAATACAAGTCAAACACAATACAAGGGCATCTTGACATTATTCTATCTCACCTTTTCGGCGGCCCTCTCAGAGCCCATCATAAGTCCACCCATTTACAGTAACATTTCAATGCCACTAGTGTTAGGGGGCACGGGAGGTCTACTGTGACTTCTCAGAGAAGAGGAAACAAGCTTCGTTATCTCCTCTACCATTTCATGTTTTTCTTTACCATCCCACCTTTCAACACATTCCCAGACAAGAGGTTCTACGTCAAGTGTTACTTTGCCGATTTCCACGAACCCTTCTGCACCTGGTCAACGAGGGACGCCAATTGTCACATCCAAGCACCCTTTCGTTACCTTGTTCATTTCCAATCAAAACTAAGTAAGGAAGGATATTAATTTTTCTTCCACAGATCCCTCCTTGTTGATCTTTATGATCAACACTTAGAGTAAGAAAGGATTAAAATATTTTCTCTCGTTTATCATTTGCAAAAATGGAGGCGTGCAAGGCGGATTATAACTTTCATTGGGTAACCTTGTGAAGTTAATGGTTTCTGAGTTTTTGATCAGTGAACACCCGGTCCTGTGGACACGTCTCTGTGTGGAGTCTGTCACAGACGGATTCCATTGTCTATTACTCAATAATTGGATCAATTGCCTGAAACCCGGATCCACCGGCGTGTGTTGTTACCGAACTGAACTCATTGTGCAATGAATCCATTAACGGAGCCACTCTGCTGCCTGATTCTATGTTGTCCCTGCCTTCCCACTAGGTTAATTCCCGGAATGGCGGGACTGTCGTATGTTGAAAGGCTGGAGCGATTGGGCTTGTATACACTGGAATTTAGAAGGTTGAGGGGGGATCTTATTGAAACATATAAGATAATTAGGGGATTGGACACATTAGAGGCAGGAAACATGTTCCTAATGTTGGGGGAGTCCAGAACAAGGGGCCACAGTTTAAGAATAAGGGGTAGGCCATTCAGAACGGAGATGAGGAAGAACTTTTTCAGTCAGAGAGTGGTGAAGGTGTGGAATTCTCTGCCTCAGAAGGCAATGGAGGCCAGTTCGTTGGATGCTTTCAAGAGAGAGCTGGATAGAGCTCTTAAGGATAGCGGA
>NW_027604120.1:0-6032 GCF_053455715.1 Rhinoraja longicauda
CCGAGTCAGCATGGATTTACGAAGGGGAAATCATGCTTGACAAATCTACTGGAATTTTTTGAGGATGTAACTAGGAAAATTGACAGGGGTGAGTCAGTGAATGTGGTGTACCTCGACTTTCAGAAAGCCTTCGACAAGGTCCCACATAGGAGATTAGTGGGCAAAATTAGGGCACATGGTATTGGGGGTAGGGTACTGACATGGATAGAAAATTGGTTGACAGACAGAAAGCAAAGAATGGGGATAAATGGGTCCCTTTCGGAATGGCAGGCAGTGACCAGTGGGGTACCGCAAGGTTCGGTGCTGGGACCCCAGCTATTTACGATATACATTAATGACTTAGATGAAGGGATTAAAAGTGCCATTAGCAAATTTGCAGATGATACTAAGCTGGGGGGTAGTGTGAATTGTGTGGAAGATGCAATAAGGCTGCAGGGTGACTTGGACAGGTTGTGTGCGTGGGCGGATACATGGCAGATGCAGTTTAATGTAGATAAGTGTGAGGTTATTCACTTTGGAAGTAAGAATAGATAGGCAGATTATTATCTGAATGGTGTCAAGTTAGGAAGAGGGGATGTTCAACGAGATCTGGGTGTCCTAGTGCATCAGTCACTGAAAGGAAGCATGCAGGTACAGCAGGCAGTGAAGAAAGCCAATGGAATGTTGGCCTTCATAACAAGAGGAGTTGAGTATAGGAGCAAAGAGGTCCTTCTACAGTTGTACCGGGCCCTGGTGAGACTGCACCTGGAGTACTGTGTGCAGTTTTGGTCTACAAATTTGAGGAAGGATATTCTTGCTATTGAGGGCGTGCAGCGTAGGTTCACTAGGTTAATTCCCGGAATGGCGGGAAAGTCGTATGTTGAAAGGCTGGAGCAATTAGGCTTGTATACACTGGAATTTAGAAGGATGAGAGGGGGTCTTATTGAAACATATAAGATAATTAGGGGATTGGACACATTAGAGGCAGGAAACATGTTCCCAATGTTGGGGGAGTCCAGAACAAGGGGCCACAGTTTAAGAATAAGGGGTAGGCCATTTAGAACGGAAATGAGGAAGAACTTTTTCAGTCAGAGAGTGGTGAAGGTGTGGAATTCTCTGCCTCAGAAGGCAGTGGAGGCCAGTTTGTTGGATGCTTTCAAGAGAGAGCTGGATAGAGCTCTTAAGGATAGCGGAGTGAGGGGGTATGGGGAAAAGGCAGGAACGGGGTACTGATTGAGAGTGATCAGCCATGATCGCATTGGAGAGCTGAATGGCCTACTCCTGCACCTATTGTCTATTGTCTATTGTCTATAAAAGTGGTAATTGTATAGAAACATAGAAAAATAGGTGCCGGAGTAGGCCATTCGGCCCAATCGAGCTACCACTGCCATTCAATACCCCGTTCCTGCTTTTTCCCCATATGCCTTGATTCCCTTAGCCCTAAGAGCTAAATCTAACTATCTCTTGAACACATCCAGTGAACTGCCTTCTGTGGCAGAGAATTCCACAGATTCACAACTCTCTGGGTGAAGACGTTTTTCCTCATCTCAGTCCTAAATGGCCGACCCCTTATTCTTAAACTATGACCCCTGGTTCTGGACTCCCCCAACATCGGAAATATTTTTCCTGCATCTAGCCTGTCCAGTCCTCTAAGATTTTTATATGTTTCTATAAGATTCCCTCACATCCTTCTAAATTCCAATGAATACAAGCCCACTCGACCCATTCTTTCATGTCCTTCCTCAAATTAGGAGACCAAAATTGCACTCCAGGTATGGTCTCACCAGGGCCCTGTACAACTGCTGTCGGGCCTCCTTCAAGTCAAGTCAAGTCAAGTCAAAGTCAATTTTATTGTCAATCCTCAGCCAGTTTACACAGACAGAAAATCGAAATACCGTTTCCCACAATCCCGAGGAACAAAGTGCATAAAACAAAAGGCACAGCAAACAACAATCAACATAAAATATAAAATATAAAATATAGTCACTTCAAATTTTTTTTTTTTTAAAAGTGTCTGGTGCTGGATGTGCGTGTGTGTGGGGTGTTAAAGTCCAGGTCCCATAGGGGCAGGGGAGAGAGGAGGAAGGGAGGGGAGAGAGTTCCTTGCTCCTAAACTCAAATCCTCTCGTTATGAAGGCCAACATGCCATTAGCTTTCCCCCCTGCCTGCTGTACCTGCATGCTTACTTTCAGTGACTGATGTACAAGCACACCCAGGTCTCATTGCACCTCTCCTTTTCCTAATCTGACACCATTCAGATAACAATCTGCCTTCCTGCTCTTACCACCTGCTAATATCTGCTTTTATAGTTTCCTCTGGCAGCTCGTTCCACATACGGACTGTTTGTGAGTGGGTACATTCAGAGGCACTTAGGCAGTACAGATGCTGGCTACCGTTACCTCCAGCCCTCTGGATAGTCTCCTAACTAACACCAGGATAACGCAGTACAAAACCCGGTCTGGATTATGGACGGATGCACAACAGTAAAACCAGACATGGATCTACATCCCCCCTCTTAAGCATAAGCCCCCAACCTAGATAAGAGTATAAAAAGCCACTACAATATGAAAAAAAACTACAGCCTACCGGCATCCTAATATAAGGGATGAAAACAGCAACTACGATAAACGCTAAGCAGAGGAGGATACAAATTGAGTAAGAAAGGGAACGGTAAGGACTGTAATTATTCAGTCCAGCTTGCGGTCTGCCGACACCTGGCCTCCATCGGTCTGTAACCTGCCATCTGCGACCTCCGTGTAGCCATGCGGACGCGGCTGAGATGGCACCAGCTCATTCACCGGTAGAAGGTGTTTTCTGTTCCGCCGGTAGGTTCCTCCTTCCGATTGCACAAGATAGGACCGTGGCTCCTGGCAGGTCCCACTAACTACGCCCAGACGATTATGCAGACGGACCATCTGACCCTCCGACAAAGGCTGGAGAGGACGGCTAGACCTGTCATAACATGCTTTCTGGATCTGCCATTTATGTTGCAGCTGAGTCTGAACAGATTGGGGCTCGTGAACACGGGGCTGCAGCCGGTGTCTTGCAACAGGAAGGGTGGTACAAGTTTGTCTGGACATCAAACGTTGGGCCGGCGAACCCAACACCTGGTCACATGAAACATTAAGGAGATTGAGGAAGTCCAGGAATACATTGGACCCGGCTCTTCTGGATCTCTCCATGACCTGTATGGCATTATGGACAGCCCTCTCGGCTAGCCCGTTCGACTGTGGATACGCTGGGCTGCCAGTGATGCGTTTAAAATCCCAGCGCGTAGCAAAGTCCTTGAAACACTGACTGGTAAATTGATCGGTAAATTGATCGGCATTATCCGACGTGAGGAGACCCATGGACCGAGAAATGTCTTGCCAGTTTTTGAATTATCGCCGGGAGGAAATTGTGCGGAGCAAATCGATCTTAAACCACCCGGTATAGGAATCCACCAGGACCAGATATTGATTTCCACGCCACTCAAAAATGTCAGTGGCCACAGAGGACCAGGGTAAATCAGGAACTGGGTGCAGCAAAAGTGGTTCCCTTTGCTGATGCGGGGCCAAGCTGTTACATACTGCACATGATTGCACCCTCTGGTGCACGTAGTCAGACATAGCAGGCCAGAAAAACATACCTTTGGCTCGCTGAACCGTTGCCTCAGCGTCAGGGTGGCCCCTATGTATTGCGTCAAAGTACTGCTGCCGTAGTGAGGCAGGGATCACCGCCTTGTGGCCTTTCATAATGACCCCGTTCTCGATAACCAGCTCATCTCTAACGGGAAAGTACGGCTGTACAGAGAGTGTACTTGCAACATAGCAACTTGCCGGGCCAACGCGAGCGACTGCAAAATGTCGTCCTCCGCCGCCGTTGTTCAGTATGGAAATCAGTGGTTTGTGATCGGTCTCCACAATGGCAGTCTTGCCAAAGATGTAGTCATTGAACTTTTCGCACGCGAAGGCAACCGCCAACAGTCGTTTCTCGATTTGTGCGTAGCGTGTCTCCGCGTCTGTCATGGTCCTTGAGGCATCAGCAATGGGCTGGCCATCCTGCAGGCCGAGTCCATACTGGGATGCGTCGCAGGTCAGCGTAACTCGTCAATTGACATCAAAATATGCCAGGGTGGGAGGACACGACATCAGGTGTCTGAGAGCGTCAAAAGCTCGCTGTTGTTGCTCTTGCCACGTCCATGCAATGTGTTTGTGAATAAGGTGTTGCAGTGGAGCGGAGAGTTCGCTAAAGTGAGGAATAAACTTGCCAATATAGTTCACCATGCCCAGGAACCTCTGCAGGCTGGTGACGTCAGTCGGTACTGCCATCTCACTGATGGCTGCTGTCTTCTCAGGATCAGCCTTGAGGCCCTCACTGGTGAAAACATGTCCCTCATAGTTCACCTTGTTGGCACGGAACCTGCACTTGTTGGGGTTGAGTTTCAAATGTACCTCCCTGGCACGATTGAGTACCTTCCTTAAGTTAACATCGTGCTCCTGCACATCCTTACCAGCCACGATAATGTCATCGACAACAATCGCACAGGGGTATCTGTCGAAGAGCTGCTCCATAGAGTGTTGAAACACTTCACTGGCCGCGTTAATCCCGAACGGCATCCGCAAGAATCTATACCGTCCGAAGGATGTGCTGAAAGTAGTGAGCAGAGATGATTTGTGGTCCAGGGGAATTTGCCAGAACGGAGAACGGAGAACACTGTTGCCTTGCCCATGTGTGCGGCCACCTCCTCCACGGTGCGCATCGGGTGATAAGGTCCCTTGAGTGCAGTGTTTAAATCCCTCGGGTTGATGCATATACGTATCTCCTGCTTGTTCTTCTTGGTGGCCGCCACCATCGAGGACACCCAGTCAGTGGGCTCCGTAACAGGAGTAATAACTCCCAGAGCTTCCATCCTGTCGAGTTCTGCCTTAACCTGGTCTCGCATGGCGACTGGGATGCGTTCAGCAGGGCGGACCACGGGTCTGACATCCGGGTCAATAGTCATTGAGCATGTGACCGGCAGCCTGTCCAGTTCGTCGCTGAAGAGATCCTTGTAGTCCGCGAGGATACGTCGTGTGGAGTCTGGGACTGGCGCAAGCTGATGCACGGCCTTGCCGAATGAAACCAGTCCCATGTCGATACATGCATCAATGCCAAGGAGAGGCATGACTGCGATCAACAATGGAGAATTGCAAATTGTACGATTGTGCCGCGAGGTGGCACTGTAGCTTCACCACTCCAAGAGGAAGCACTTCGTTCCCCCCGTATGCTGGGAGGGTTGCATCGCATGTTTTTAATTCATCAGCTCTGCAAAGCCTTGAAAACTCGGCAAGAGATCTGACATTGCACAACGCACCTGTGTCTATCTTCACAACAACTGGCACGTTGTTTATCTTTAATGTGACCTTGGAATCTTTGTGTTTAATTAACTGGCCCTGGACAGAGTGTGTATTGAGGCGAACTCCATCCACTGAAGGCATACTCTCTGGAGTTTACAGTATCACTATCAGATAAGTCGTGTGAAGGCTCTGGGTGTATCGAATGTACAACTTGTTTTGTCTCAATCGTATTGGAACTTCTGCAGCATTTCCAGAAATGATTTCTCCGTTTGCACCCATGACAAATCTGTCCAAAAGCTGGGCAGTTCTCCTGTTTGGCTATATGAGAGTAACCACAATTAGTGCAATCACTAACAAAACTTATGCCAGACCCAGCTAGGCTGGGTTGTGTCACTTTGAACGGTCGACGTTCCTTTCTGATATACGGTCCTGTCGAGTCAATGCGGAAAACAGGCCGAGACACGGCACTCAAAGTTTTTGCGTGGACATCTGTCAATTCATAAATCCGACATGTGCTGATCGCTTTAGCTAGAGTCAGATCGCAATCACGCAGAAGGTCCCTTCTCAATTTGTCATTAGTGATACCACACACCAGCCTGTCTAGTGAGTTCATCACAGAGGTCACCAAATCTGCAACTCGACCTGGCGTGTTTCAAAGAGTTTATATAGGCTTCAGCCAGCTCACCCGGTTTCTGGGCACATGCAAAGAATTTGTGCCGTTCCATGATAAGGTTA
>NW_027604121.1:0-6016 GCF_053455715.1 Rhinoraja longicauda
TAAAAAATTCAGTTCAGAAGGAAAATCTATCTATCTATCTATCTATCTATCTATCTATCTATCTATCTATATACTATTAAAACTCACTTCTTGTTTATAAATATGTTTGTATCCTGGGTTTGTGTATGTATCACTGATTGCGGCAAAACTGTAAACCGTCGCGTCACGGCTTTTGCACCGCCTTGATCACCAACCTCCCGTCTGACCGGCCGCGATATTTTCATTTAATTTGGTCATATATTTTTTAAGTTACAGAGGTTTTAAAGCGCTGCCCCCCCTGATTTATCGAAGTTTTAACAGAAGGGGGGCGCTGCGGTGCGGATTAATCTTCATTGTGATGTCACAATGCCCCTGTGCCAAGCAGCTGCTATTGGGTGTCTGCTCTTTACAAATTTACATTTTTTGATTTTTAACCTTTTTTTTCCAAGGTCTTCAGCTTGTGACGTCACAATGCTTGGGCTACATTGTTGCGAAAAGCAAATGGTTGTTTTTTAAAGTTGTGTTTTTAATTGCAAGTCACTTAACATACACAGATCAGCATGGGGCCCCTATGCTCGTGGGCCACCGGGGCAAGTGTTACGAAAAAAGAAAGGGGAGGTCCCCCTTCCCCCCTCAACCCCTTCCTCCCCACTCCTTCCCACCTCCATCCCCACTCCCTCCCCCCCTCCTCCCCAACTCCCTCCCCAACTCCCTCCCCATCCCTCCCCACCTCCCTCACCCCTCGGGGACGGTCCCAACGGGGAAAGAGGGGTACTGGGAAAAGGAGAGGTCCCCCTCCCTCCCCCCTTCCCCATCCTCTCCCCCTCCCTCCCCCTCCTCCCTCCACACCTCCCTCCCTCCCTCTCCCTTCCCTCCCTCCCCTCCTCCCGGTTACAATGGAAACCCTACGAGGACGGGCCCAACGGGGAAAGAGGGGTACTGGGAAAAGGGGAGGTCCCCCTCCCCCTCCCCTCCTCCCTCCACACCTCCCTCCTCACTCCCTCCCCTTCCCTCCCTCCCCTCCTCCCGGTTACAATGGAAACCCTACGAGGAAGGGCCCAACGGGGAAAGAGAGGTACTGGGAAAAGGGGAGGTCCCCCTCCCTCCCCCCTTCCTCCCTCCCTCCCCCACTCCCTCCCCCCCCTCCCTCCACCCTTCCATCCCTCTCCCCCTCCCCCCTCCTTCCACCCTCCCCCCCCCCCTCCCGGTTACAATGGAAACCCTACGAGGACGGGCCCAACGGGGAAAGAGGGGTACTGGGAAAAGGGGTGGTTCCCCTCCCTCCCTCTACCCCCCTACCTCCCCCCCTTCCCCCTCCCCTCCCTCCTCCCTCCACACCTCCCTCCTCCCTCCCTCCCCTTCCCTCCCTCCCCTCCTCCCGGTTACAATGGAAACCCTACGAGGGGTAATGGGAAAAGGGGAGGTCCCCCTCCCTCCCCCTTCCCCCCTCCCCTCCCCCCTCCCTCCCCCCTCCCTCTCCCTCCCCCCCACCCACCTCCCTCCCCTCTCCCCTCCGCTCCCCCCTCCCTCCCCCTAACCCCTCCCTCCCCTCTCCCTCCCCCCCCTTCCCCCCTCCCCTCCCCCCCTCCCTCCCCCTCCCCTCCTCCCTCCCTCCCCCTTCCCTCCCCCCACTCCCCTCCCGGTTACAATGGAAACCCTACGAGGACGGGCCCAACGGGCACACTTGTGCTAGTCTATCTATATACTACTAAAACTCAGATCTTGAAGCGGTGTTTGTATATATATTCCACTGATGTCGGCTGAAGGCAATTCCGGCAAAACGGTGAACCGTAGCGCCACGATATTTTAACCGCCTTAATCAGCATGCGGTTCGCTGCTGGAAAATGATATTTTTATTTAATTCGGACGCATATTTTTAAAGTTACAGAGGTTTAAAAGTGCTGCCCCCCCTGATTTATCGAAGTTTTGACAGAAGGGGGGCGCTGCGGTGCGGATTTATTCTTCATTGTGATGTCACAATGCCCCTGTGAGATGAACTCGAGCAGACCCCCCTTCCCCCCCCCCGTGGTATTCAGCGTGTGACGTCACAATGCCCCTGTGCCCCTCCCTCCCCCCTCCCCCTCCCCTACCTCCCCCTCCCCCCCTTCCCCTCTCCCTCCCCCCTTTCCCCCCTCCCCCCTTTCCGCCCTCCCCTTCCCCCCTCCCTCCCCTCCTCCCTCCCTCCCCCTCCCCTACCTCCCCCCTCCCTCCCCCTCCCCCCTTCCCCTCTCCCTCCCCCTCCCCCCTTCCCCCTCCCCCCTTTCCCCCCTCCCCCCTTTCCGCCCTCCTCCCCTTCCCCCCTCCCCCCTCCTCCCTCCCTCCCCCTCCCCTACCTCCCTCCCCCTCCCCCCCTTCCCCTCTCCCTCCCCCTCCCCCCTTCCCCCCTCCCCCCCTTTCCGCCCTCCCCTTCCCCCCTCCCTCCCCTCCTCCCTCCTCCCTCCCTCCCCCTTCCCTCCCTCCCCTCCTCCCGGTTACAATGGAATCCCTACGAGGACGGGCCCAACGGGGAAAGAGTGGTACTGGGAAAAGGGGAGAGCCCCCTCCCTCCCCCCTTCCCCCTCCCATCCCTCCCCCCTCCCCCCTTCCCCCCCTACCCCCCCTCCCCTCCCCCCCTCCCTCCCCCTCCCTCCCCCCTCCCTCCCCCTCACCCCTACCCCCTCACTCCCCCCTCCCCCCCTTCCCCCCTCCCCTCCCTCCCCCTCCCCTCCTCCCTCCACACCTGCCTCCTCCCTCCCTCCCCCTTCCCTCCCTCCCCTCCTCCCGGTTACAATGGAAACCCTACGAGGACGGGCCCAACGGGGAAAGAGGGGTACTGGGAAAAGGGGAGGTCCCCCTCCCCCCCTCCCTCCCACCCCCTCCCCCCTCCCCTCCCCTCCCCTCCCCTCTCCCTCCCCTTCCCCCCACCTCTGCCCCCTTCCTCCCCCCCCTCTTCTCCCCCCCTCTCCTCTCCCCCCTCTCCTCTCCCCCCCTCTCCTCTCCCCCCTCTCCTCTCCCCCCTCTCCTCTCCCCCCTCTCCTCTCCCCCCTCTCCTCTCCCCCTCTCCTCTCCCCCCCTCTCCTCTCCCCCTTCCCTCCCCCTCCCCCTCCCTTCCCCCCTCCCTTTCCCCTCCCTTCCCCCCCCTTCCCCCCTCCCTTACACCCTCTCCTCCCCTCTCCCCCCTCCCTCCCTCCCCACTCTCCTCTCCTCCCTACCTCATCCCTCCCTCCCTCCCTTCCCCGCAGCGCTGACCGCCGGGAAGTGTAGTCG
This sequence comes from Rhinoraja longicauda, assembly GCF_053455715.1. NCBI lineage: Eukaryota > Metazoa > Chordata > Chondrichthyes > Rajiformes > Arhynchobatidae > Rhinoraja > Rhinoraja longicauda. The sequence goes on from NW_027604121.1 coordinate 3,226, forward strand.
CCGTCGCCTCTCCCGCTTCTGCTCTATAGATCCCCCTCCCCTTCCCCCCTCCCTCCCCCTCCCCTCCTCCCTCCACACCTCCCTCCACACCTCCCTCCCCCCCTCCCGGTTACAATGGAAACCCTATGAGGACGGGCCCAACGGGGAAAGAGGGGTACTGGGAAAAGGGGAGGTCCCCCTTCCCCCCTCAACCCCTTCATCCCCCCTCCTTCCCACCTCCATCCCCACTCCCTCCCCCCTCCACTCCCTCCCCCCCTCCTCCCCCTCCCTCCCCAACTCCCTCGCCCCTCCCCCCTAACTCCCCCCTCCCTCCTTCCCTCCATCCCTCCCTCCCTCCACCCATCCCTCTCCCCCCTCCTTCCACCCTCCCTCCCCCCTCCCGGTTACAATTGAAACCCTACGAGGACGGGCCCAACGGGGAAAGAGGAGTACTGGGAAAAGGGGAGGTCCCCCTCCTTCCCCCCTTCCCCCATCCCATCCCCCCTCCCTCCCCTCTCCCTCCCCCTTCCCCACCTTCCCCCCCTTCCCCCCCTCCCCCCTCCCTCCCCTCCCCTCCTCCCCTCCCTCCTCCCTCCCTCCCCCTTCCCGCCCTCCCCTCCTCCCGGTTACAATGGAAACCCTACGAGGACGGGCCCAACGGGGAAAGAGGGGTACTGGGAAAAGGGGAGGTCCCCCTCCCTCCCTCCCCCCTACCCACCTCCCTCCCTCCCCCCTACCCACCTCCCTCCCCTCTCCCTCCCCCCTTCCCTCCTCCCTTCCCCCCTCCCCTCCCCCCTCCCATCCACCCCTCTCCCCCCTCCCTCCCCCCTACCCCCCTCCCTCCCCTCTCCCTCCCCCCACCCCCCCTCCCCTCCCCCCCTCCCTCCCCTCCTCCCTCCCCCTTCCCTCCCCCAACCCTCCCCCTTTCCTCCCCTCCCGGTTACAATGGAAACCCTACGAGGACGGGCCCAACGGGCCCACTTGGTCTAGCTATAATACTAAAACTCTGCGTTCGTATGTATGTATGTATGTGTGTATGTACGGAAGATTCCGAAGTTTAACTTCCAAACCCTACTCCTCCAAGACGGTACACCAAAGCGCTACGATTTTTGTACCGCCGTATTCACCATTAACCTGGGCAACTATTGTAAGTACTTTCGTTCAAATTGAACCTACCTTTTTAAAGCTAGAGAGATATTAAAGTTTAAATTTTCATTTCTAACCCTTTTCTTCAAGGGGCTACATTTGTTTCCAAAAGTTTCCAGAAAAGGACAGAAAAGGATTTAGTTTTCAGCTTGTGACGGCTACATTGTTTCGAAAAGCTTCCAAGAAGTCTTTTTTGTTATTGCAAGTCAAGTCAAGTCAAGTCAAGTCAGTTTTATTTGTATAGCACATTTAAAAACAACCCACGTTGACCAAAGTACTGCACATCTGATTAGGAAAAAAGAAAAAATACATCTGATTAGGAAAAAAAATGAAGGCTATAGTGGTCACTTGACATACACAGATCAGGAGGACGGGCCCAACGGGCACACTTGGAGAGTAAGAGTGGGGCTGGGGGAGGAGAGAATGGGGGTGTGGGGACGGGCCCAACGGGCCCTCTTTTCTAGTCTATCTATCTATCTATCTATCTATCTATCTATATAATACTAAAACTCTGCGGTCCAACATTCCGTATGTATGTATGTATATGTGTATGTACGGAAGATTACTTACAAACCCTACTCCTCCTAGACGGTACACCCAAAGCGCTACGATTTTTGTACCGCCGTATTCACCATTAACCTGGGCAACTATTGTAAGTACTTTCGTTCAAATTGAAGCTACCTTTTTAAAGCTAGAGAGATATTAAAGTTTAAATTTTCATTTCTAACCCTTTTCTTCAAGGGGCTACATTTGTTTCCAAAAGTTTACAGAAAAGGATTTAGTTTTCAGCAAGGATTTAGTTTTCAGCTTGTGACGGCGGCTACATTGTTTCGAAAAGCTTCCAAGAAGTCTTTTTTGTTATTGCAAGTCAAGTCAAGTCAAGTCAAGTCACTTTTATTTGTATAGCACATTTAAAAACAACCCACGTTGACCAAAGTACTGCACATCTGATTAGGAAAAAAAACCCAAAACATCTGATTAGGAAAAAAAAAAAAAAAAGAAGGCTATAGTGGTCACTTGACATACACAGATCAGGAGGACAGAGTAAGAGTGGGGCTGGGGGAGGAGAGAATGGGGGGTGTGGGGACGGGCCCAACGGGCCCTCCCCAACGGGCACACTTGGAGAGTAAGAGTGGGGCTGGGGGAGGAGAGAATGGGGGGTGTGGGGACGGGCCCAACGGGCCCTCTTTTCCGGGCCCAACGGGCACACTTGGAGAGTAAGAGTGGGGCTGGGGGAGTGAGAATGGGGGGTGTGGGGACGGGCCCAACGGGCCCTCTTTTCTAGTATAATACTAAAACTCTGCGGTCCAACATTCCGTATGTATGTATGTATATGTGTATGTACGGAAGATTACTTACAAACCCTACTCCTCCTAGACGGTACACCAAAGCGCTACGATTTTTGTACCGCCGTATTCACCATTAACCTGGGCAACTATTGTAAGTACTTTCGTTCAAATTGAAGCTACCTTTTTAAAGCTAGAGAGATATTAAAGTTTAAATTTTTCATTTCTAACCCTTTTCTTCAAGGGGCTACATTTGTTTCCAAAAGTTTCCAGAAAAGGATTTAGTTTTCAGCAAGGATTTAGTTTTCAGCTTGTGACGGCTACATTGTTTCGAAAAGCTTCCAAGAAGTCTTTTTTGTTATTGCAAGTCAAGTCAAGTC
>NW_027604122.1:0-6009 GCF_053455715.1 Rhinoraja longicauda
GGACTAGTGTAGATGGGGCATGTTGGTCGGTGTGGGCAGGTGGGACTAGTGTAGATGGGGCATGTTGGTTGGTGTGGGCAGGTGGGACTAGTGTAGATGGGGCATGTTGGCCGGTGTGGGCAGGTGGGACTAGTGTAGATGGGGCATGTTGGTCGGTATGGGCGGGTGGGACTAGTGTAGATGGGGCATGTTCGAAACATAGAAACATAGAAAATAGGTGCAGGAGTAGGCCATTCGGCCCTTCGAGCCTGTACACACCGCCATTCAATATGATCATGGCTGATCATCCAGCTCAGTAACCTGTACTGCCTTCTCTCCATACCCCCTGATCCCTTTAGCCACAAGGGCCACATCCAACTCCCTCTTAAATATAGCCAATGAACTGGCCTCAACTACCTTCTGTGGCAGAGAGTTCCACTGGCAGAGAATTCCAGTGGAATTTATCAAATAAAATAAATTTATCAAAAAGCTACGAGCTTTAATTTATAAATTTATCAAAAAGCTACGAGCTTTAATTTATAAATTTATCAAAAAGCTACGAGCTTTAATTTATAAATTTATCAAAAAGCTACGAGCTTTAATTTATAAATTTATCAAAAAGCTACGAGCTTTAATTTTTAAATTTATCAAAAAGCTACGAGCTTTAAATTTATAAATTTATCAAAAAGCTACGAGCTTTAATTTATAAATTTATCAAAAAGCTACGAGCTTTAATTTATAAATTTATCAAAAAGCTACGAGCTTTCATTTATAAATTTATCAAAAAGCTACGAGCTTTCATTTATAAAATATCTTTTCATAGCAAGAGGTGGAGAGAGAGGAGGGGAGAGAGAGAGGGAAGGGGAGAGAGAGGAGAGAGAGAGAGAGATTCACACACACACAAACAAAATCAAAAAGCTACGAGCTTTAATTTATAAAATATCTTTTCATAGCAAGAGGTGGAGAGAGAGAGGGAATGGGGAGAGGAGGGGAGAGAGAGGGAAGGGGAGAGAAAGGAGGGGGAGAGAGAGAGATTCACACACACACAAACAAACTCAAAAAGCTACGAGCTTTAATTTATAAATTTATCAAAAAGCTACGAGCTTTAATTTATAAATTTACCAAAAAGCTACGAGCTTTAATTTATAAACAGGCATGTTGGTCAGTGTGGGCAGGTGGGACTAGTGTAGATGGGGCATGTTGGTCGGTGTGGGCAGGTGAGACTAGTGTAGATGGGGCATGTTGGTCGGTGTGGGCAGGTGGGACTAGTGTAGATGGGGCATGTTGGTCTGTGTGGGCAGGTGGGACTAGTGTAGATGGGGCATGTTGGCCGGTGTGGGAAGGTGGGACTAGTGTAGATGGGCATGTTGGCCGGTGTGGGCAGGTGGGACTTGTGTAGAAGGGGCATGTTGGTCGGTGTGGGCAGGTGGGACTAGTGTAGATGGGGCATGTTGGTCGGTGTGGGCAGGTGGGACTAGTGTAGATGGGGCTTGTTGGGCGGTGTGGGCAGGTGGGACTAGTGTAGATGGGGCATGTTGGGCGGTGTGGGCAGGTGGGACTAGTGTAGATGGGGCATGTTAGAAACATAGAAAATAGGTGCAGGAGTAGCCCATTCGGCCCTTCGAGCCTACACCGCCATTCAATATGATCATGGCTGATCATCCAGCTCAGTAACCTGTACCTGCCTTCTCTCCATACCCCCTGATCCCTTTAGCCACAAGGGCCACATCTAACTCCCTCTTAAATATAGCCAATGAACTGGCCTCAACTACCTTCTGTGGCAGAGAATTCCACAGATTCACCACTCTCAATCAGTACCCACTCTCTGTGTGAAAAAAACATTCTCATCTCGGTCCTAAAAGATTTCCCCTTTATCCTTAAACTGTGACCCCTGGTTCTGGACTTCCCCAACATCGGGAACAATCTTCCCGCATCTAGCCTGTCCGACCCCTTAAGAATTTTGTACGTTTCTCCCCTCAATCTTCTAAATTCCAGCGAGTACAAGCCGAGTCTATCCCGTCTATCTTCATATGAAAGTCCTGCCATTCCAGGAATCAATCTGGTCAACCTTCTCCGTACTCCCTCTATGGCAAGAATGTCTTTCCTCAGATTAGGAGACCAAAACTGTACGCAATACTCCAGGTGCGATCTCACCAGGGCCCTGTACGACTGCAGAAGGACCCCTTTGCTCCTAAACTCAAACTAGGAGACCAAAACGGTACGCAATACTCCAGGTGCGGTCTCACCAATGCCCTGTGCAACTGCAGCAGAACCTCCCTGCTCCTATACTCAAATCCCCTCGCTTTGAATGCCAACATACCATTGGCTTTCCCCACTGCCCGCTGCTCCTGCATGCCTACTTTCAATGACTGGTGCACCATGACACCCAGGTCTCGTTGCGTCTCCCCTTCTCCTAATCGGCCACCATTCAGATAATAGTCTGCTTTCCCGTTCTTGCCACCAAAGTGGACAACCTCACATTTATCCAGAAGTGCTTTGAAAGGCTGGCCCTCTCACACATCAAATCCAGCATGACTGACTCACTGGACTCGCGTCAATGTGCAAACACATCCACAGAGGATGCCATCTCTCTGGCTCTTCGCACTTTCCTGAATCACCTGGAGAGACAGGGCACGTACGCGAGGATGCTACTCATTGACTCTAGCTCTGCCTTCAAACACGCTCATCCCCCACCAAGCTCGTCACCAAACTCCACCAGCTAGGCCTCGGCTCGCCGTTGTCATGATTAGGAGTAGAATTGGGCCATTCGGCCCATCAGGTCTACTCTGCCATTCAATCATGGCTGACCTATCTCTCTATCCCAACCCCATTCTCCTGCCTTCTCCCCATAACCTCTGACACCTGTACTAATTCAGAATCTATCTATCTCTGCCTTACAAATATCCACCGACTTGCCCTCCACAGCCTTCTGTGGCAAAGAATCCCACAGATTCACCACCCTCTGACTAAAGAAATCTCTCCTCATCTCCTTCCTAAAGGACTCTCTGTCCTTTAATTCTGAGGCTATGACTAGTCCTAGACTCTCCCACTAGTGGAAACATCCTCTCCACATCCTCTCTATTCAAGCCTTTCACTATTCTGTATGTTTCAATAGACAATAGGTGCAGGAGGAGGCCATTTGGCCCTTCGAGCCTGTACGCACCGCCATTCAATGTGATCATGGCTGATTATTCTCAATCAGGACCCCGTTCCTGCCTTCTCCCCATACCCCCTGACTCCGCTATCCTTAAGAGTTCTATCTAGCTCTCTCTTGAATGTATTCAGAGAATTGGCCTCCACTGCCCTCTGAGGCAGAGAATCCCACAGATTCAAACTCTCTTTTTTAAAATTTGTTTAAATAAATTTTATTTAAGTTTTAACAGAACTCATACATGTTACATTTCATAGTAAGCAATAATAACTACATAATACAATAGCAATACAATACAATATATCTTTATTGTCATTGTACCCAGGGGTACAACGAGATTGGGAATGCGCCTCCCATACGATGCAATAATTTAGGTAATTTAGACAGCAGCAACCCAACGAAACAAAACAGTTGTAACAGTTTTGGACAGGGTAAAGTGCAAGTTGATCTATGCGTTGTGGCCATCCGGCTCAGCAGGACCGGTTCATAGCAGCTATGGCCCTGGGGATGAAGCTGTTCCTGAGTCTGGAGGTGCGGGCGTAGAAGGCCTTGTATCGTCTGCCCGATGGAAGGAGTTCGAACAGACTGTTGCAGGGGTGTGAAGAGCCTTTGTGGATGCTGGTGGCTTTTCTGAGGCATCGTGTGTTGTAGATGCCCTCCAAGTCTGGTAGCTGTGTTCCGATGGCCCTCTGAGCTCTATGGACTACCCGCTGTAGAGCTTTCCTTTCTGCCTCCGTGCAGCTGAGGTACCGCACAGGGATGCCGTGCGTTAGGATGCTCTCTATGGTGCAGCGGTAGAAGGTCGTCAGCAGCTGTTGGGGTAGACCAGACTTCTTCAGTGTTCGATTATACATGTATTGTTCTGTATTATCTCCCCTCCCACCACCCCCCCTTCTTCCCCCCACCCCCCCCAGTTAAAAAGAAGGAAAAAGAAAAAGAAAAAGAAAGAGAGAAAGAAAGAAACCTGGAGTCCAGAATGAGACACTTCCGGGTAATTTCTTATTAAATTCTTATTAAAGGTATCAAAACAATCCTGAATTTAAATATTTCCAATTCTTAATCCTAGCTTTAAAATGAATGGGTGCCACACCTTCAAGAAGAAGTCATATCCATTTCTCAGATTATACGTAGCTTTTTCTAATGGGATACAACTACACATTTCTGCATACCATCTTTCAAATCTTATTTCATTTTGATCTTTCCAAGTGACCGCTACACATTTTTTTGCTACTGCTATTGCTATTTTGAGAAATCTTTCCTGATGTTTATCTAAGATTAGCTTTGGTAATATTCCTTTTTTATCTCCCAATAAAAACAACCTTGAATCCATTGGTATGATCTTATTCATCAATTGTTCCAAATTTCTTTTTAGGTCTTTCCAAAAAGGAGTTGCCTTCTGACATGCCCATGTGGAGTGTAAAAAAGTACCCACATCTTGGTTGCATCTAAAACAAATTTCAGATGAGTTTGGTTTTAAATTGTTTAATTTTTTCGGGGTTAAATATAGTTGATGTAAAAAATTATATTGTACTAAACTATATCTCACATTAATAGTATTTGTCATACTATCTAAACACAGTCTTTCCCAACTTGGTTCATCAATGATAATATTAAGATCTGTTTCCCATCTTTGTCTTGATTTTTGAATTCCTATCTTTGGACTAGATTTTTGTAATAATTTATACATTGATGATATACATTTTTTTATTCCCTTGCCCTGAATCAGGGTTTCAATTCCTTTAATCTGAAATAGAGACATTGAATTACCTAACTTTTCCCTTAAAAAAGATTGTAATTGATAATAGAAAAAAATACTATTCCCTGGAATTTGATATTTATTTCTCAATTGAGAAAATGTCAAAAAGTTATTTCCTTCAAAGCAATCTCCTATATGTTTAATACCCTTCTGTTCCCAGACTTGTAGTATTTGATTATTCCAAGCAAACGGCAATAATCTATTTTTTACTAATGGAGTTTTAGCTGTTAAAACAAATCTTTTATCATTAACTTTAACAGTTTTCAACAATGTATTAATTAAATGTTTTAGCAAAGGTGACTCTTTATCCTTAACTAATAGCTTCGCTTTCCATTTATATATAAATACTTCTGGACATAACTCTTTTATTTTATCCATTTCAATTTTAACCCATGCTGTTTTTCCACCCTCTTGATAAAAGGATGAAATAAAACTCATTTGTGCTGCCAGATAATAATTTTCATGTTCATTTTTCCAGAGACACTCTTGGCATTTTACCTTTCCAAAGAAAATTCCTCACAATTTTGTTCTTGAAATTTTTTGAAATTTTTTATTTAGCAAAGGTATAGGCAGTGTTTGGAATAAATACTTTATCCTCGGAAAAATATTCATCTTAATACAGTTCACTCTCCCTAACAATGTAATTGGAAGATTCATCCATTTCTTCAGGTCTCCTCATCTATTTTTTTTATTAGTGGTTTATAATTTAATTTATACAAATTATTTAACTTATTATCTACTTTAACTCCTAAGTACTTAATGCCTTCTTTTTGCCATTTAAACTGACTTTCTCTTTTACATTGGTTATAATTGCCTTCAAAAAGAGGCATTATTTCAGTTTTATCTTTATTAATTTTATATTCTGATACTTTCCCGTATTCCTCCAATCTGAAATATAATTTTCTTAAGGATTCCAATGGTCTAGTAAGACAAATTAAGACATCATCTGCAAATAAAGTAATTTTGTGATCTTCCTGATTAACTTTAAATCCTTTAATGTCTGAATCTGATCTTATTAGTTCTGCCAGAGGTTCAATAGCCAGATTCAAACTCTCTGTCACAGATTTAAAACTAGCCACATTCCCTGTCCTCATGTATCTTTGCAAACAACTCGTCTGTCTGT
>NW_027604123.1:0-6000 GCF_053455715.1 Rhinoraja longicauda
ACAAAGGAAGGATATAGGTGGAGACAGGAAGATAGAGGGAGATCTGTCTGTCTCCTGTGATGGAGATGGTGATGTCCAGAAACGGGAGGGAGACGTCGGAGATAGTCCAGGTATATTTAAGGGCAGGATGGAAATTGGAAGTGAAGTGTATGAAGTCAGTGAGTTCTGCATGGGTACAAGAGGTAGCACCAATACAGTCGTCGATGTAGCGGAGGTAGAGTTCGGGGATGGGGCCGGTGTACGCCGGATCTCCCTCTATCTTCCTGTCTCCACCTGTATCCTTCCTTTGTCCCGCCCCCCTGACATCAGTCTGAAGAAGGGTCTCGACCCGAAACGTCACCCATTCCTTCTCTCCCGAGATGCTGCCTGACCTGCCGAGTTATTCCAGCATTTTGTGAATAAACAGTCCCTAAGTATCCTTCCTTGAACTCCGTCCGGGCCTGCAGCCCTGTGTGGATTGACCCTACACAGAGCGCGCTGTACATCCTTCTACCATTTCATTTCTACCATTGGGAAGGTAGAGGAATCTGAAAACAATGACCTCCGTATTCAAGAACAGTTTTTCCCTACAACCATCAGGCTTTTGAACACTACAAACAGAAACTAAACTCCAAACTATGAACTGTCTTGGTTGTACTAAGGACCTCAAGCTCTTTGCATTAATATTGGGGGTTTTGATTGATTGATTTTTTGGAGGGTATTATGTTATCTATGAGTATTGCTTTTGCATGCCTGATATACTGCTGCAAGTAAGAATTTCATTGTTCTATTTTGGTATATATAACAATTAAACACACTTGACTTTTAGCACCTGTCAAAATGGATAATATAAAGCATTCTGAAAGAGTTCTGGCATAAGATGTAGCAGAAGGCAAATACAACAATGACAAAATAAGTATGCATTATAAAAATGAACCGATATGATATTGGTATCACTCAATGTGTGTTTAATTTTGAACTTTAGGCTTTGATTTAACAATTTCATCCAAATGAATAATCAAACTAAGGTGAATATTTTCAGACACCTAAAAACGATTGGTGACATTTTAGGACTACTTGAGAACATGTGTTCATTCTAATTTTTCATTAAAAAAATTAATTGCCAATACATTAGGTAGAAGTCATTAAAAATAATTGGAATGACGTTAAAGAACAAGATAATATTAAGGGAAATTTTGATTAACATTTAAAAAGGCATATCTGTGAGAATACTCACATTTCAATCTCAGTCAAGTCAATGTGACATTATCTCCTGAAAGTTTTGATTTTAAACCGAGAAGAAACATTACTGGGGAAGAACAGCGGCAGAGTTACTGCCTTTGCAGCTCCAGAGACCCAGGTTCGATCCTGACTACAGGTGCTGTCTCGACGGAGTTTGTATGTTCTCCCAGAGTGCTCTGGTTTCCTCCCACTCTCCGAAAAGACGTGCAGGTTTGTAGGTTAATTGGCTTCGGTAAAAGTTGTAAATTGTTCCTAGTGTGTAGGAGTGTTGGTGTACGGGGAGGGGTGATCGCTGTCAGCACGGACGTTGGGCGAAGGACCTGTTTCCATGCTGTATCTCTCTCTAAACTAAACTACAACAATCTACCAACCCTTTTATATCTCCTATAGCTAGATTGTAATGACACATGATTTAAATGAACCTTTAAAATCTCAAATACATTTCACAGAACTTTATATGAATTTTAAAATGCCAACCAGAATCATTGCTCAACCTTCTGTAAAGGCAAATGTACTATTTACCATTAATAGCTAGGAAATGGCTAATCGAAGAAAGAGGTAATCCTGACATTGGGTGCTGTCTATGTGGAGTTTGCACGTTCTCCGTTTCTTGGGTTTCTTCTGGGTGCTCCCATTTCCTCACACATCCCAAAGAGTAATTGTTATCTACTTCCTTAGAAGATTGAGGAAATTCAGTATGTCAACAAATACTCCCTCCTGAAGAAGGATCTCGACCCGAAACGTCACCCATTCCTTCTCTCCAGAGATGCTGACTTACTCCAGCTTTTTGTGTCTATTTTCAGTTTAAACCAGCATCTGCAGTTCCTTCCTCCACAATACTCTCTTGAACTTCTACAGGTGTACAGTAGATGGCATATTGACTGGTTGTATCACCGCCTGTTTCGGCAACTCGAACACCCAGGAACGAAGATGATTTCAAAATGTGGTGAACACTGCCCGGTCCATCGTGGGTGCTCATCTCCTCACCATCAAAGGGATCTACAAGAGTCACTGCCTCAAAAAGGCAGCCAGCATCAGAGACCCACACCTATGGCCACACTCTCATTTCACTTCTGCCATTGGTAAAAAGGTACAGGAGCCTGAAAATTAACATCCAGGTTCAGGAGCAGCTTCTTCCCTATAACTATCGGGCTATTATACACCACATTGCCAAATAGGCTCCGAACAACATAGATTTGGGAACATTATTTTTGACTTTGCCTACTATTATCTATTTATTTGTCTGGTTTTTTTTTTACATATAGTTAATTTTGTTGTTGTTTATTATGGGTTTTAGAGTAATTCTGTTGTGCTGTTAAAAGTAAGAATTTCATTGGTCTGTTTCGGGACACATTAGCATAAAACAGTCCAGTCTCTTAACAAGGAAATATTTGTAACGCAAGATGCCAGGGTTGCTGTGGGTATAAATAATGGTTGATAAGTTAATGGCAGCAATTAAGAGTTTGATAATGCATACAAAGGAGTGTAAAATATTGCAAAATGCAGTGCTATCAAACATGGCCAGTCAGCCAGCAGGATGACTTGCCTCAGATATGGCCAGTTCTGATACACAAAGTGAGTTGGTAGCAAGTTGTCAGAAGTTGTAAAACTCAAGAGTTCAAAAGGTTACAATATGCACAAATGGAAGACAAGGTGCTGTCACACCAGCTTGCATTGGACCTTGGTGGAACAATACAGAAGGCCATAGTCGCAACAATCAAATGGAAGTGAGATACATAGAACAGTACAACAAAAGAACAGGCCCTTCAGCACACAACGTCCTTGCCGAACATGATGCCAAGACCATCTCATCTACCTGCACATAATTTATATCCTTCACACCCTGCCTGTCCAAAAGCTTCTTAAATACCATAATCATATCTGCCTCAATCACCAACCTTGGCAGAGCATTCCAGGCACTCGCCACCCTCCGTGTAAAAATGTTGTCCTGCACATCTCATTTAAACTTTCTTCACAAACCTATGCTCTCTCGTATACATGTTTCTAACCTGGGAAAAAAAGTTTCTGAATGTCTACCATGTCCATGCCTTGCATGTTATATTTCTCTCTCCAATACTAAATAAACAAAGTAACATTTCTAAGCATATTATTTAAATAGGAAATAGATCATTATATTCGAAGCTTTTAAACTTCCTTAACCCCACTCTGAGTTTCGATGGGCTCCTACACTGCAAAGTTTCTTTCCGCGTATGCTGCTTGACCTAATGTGTGTTTCCAGCACTTCCTGTTTCTTTTCTGGATTTCAAGCATATGCAGTTTTTTAATGTCTATTAATGCAGTTTGGGAAGAAAACTATTCTCACAAGTTTGATTAAATAATTAAAAGGACAGAATTAACTAGATGTATACAAAAGTCTCCTTTTAGAACTGACATTTCTCTCTCAAACACAAGAGGCAAGATGACATTTCCAAAAATAATATTTGAAAACGAACTAGAGTATTAATATTTGATCTGTAAACTTCCCCAAAAGCTGAAAATGTTTAATGAGGCAAACATTATTAGTTCAGTCCGTCCCCACCACAAAAAAATCACCATCTGTAGCCCTCCAACTGTTGCATGTAATTGTTCCGGGTGCAGTTAGCCAATGGTCCTTCACAATCCTCCTCTTCGAGCTTTCTCACCCCACCCCTGCTCTACAATCAATCTGAAGAAGGGTCCTGACCAAAAACGCAACTTATCTTTATCCTGCAGAGATATTGCCAAACCCGCTGAGTTACTCAAGCATTTGTGCAATTTTTTTGTAAACCAACATCTTTGCATCTTACGAATCTTATTGAGTTTTTTTGAAGAGCTAACCAAAAAGTCGACGAGGGCAAGGCTATAAGAATTTCAGCAAGGCATTTGATAAGGTTCCACATGGTAGGTTTCTCTTAAAAGTAACATTACATTGAATCCAAGGAGAGGTAGTCGACTGGATGAGAACTGGCTTCATAGAAGGAAGCAGAGGGTTATGATGGAAGGTTGTTTTTCAGACTGGATGCCTGTGACTGGTGTGTGCCTCAGGGTTCAGTGCTGGGCCCATTCCAATTTGTGCCCTATATCAATAATTTGGATGAGAATGTAGAAGGCATGATTTGTAATTTTGCAGATGGCACCAAAGTGGTTGGTATTATAGAACATGAAGATGGTTATCAACAACTACAGCGGGATCTCGGAAAGTGGGCCGACGAATTGTTAATGGAATTTAATGTAGGCAAGTGCATGATGTTGCAATTTGGAATGTCAAACCAGGATGGGGCCATCACACTGAATGGAAGTGTTGTACAACTGAAGGATCTAGGAGTGGAGGTATATAGTTCCTTCAAAGTAGTGTCACAGGTAAATAGGGTGGTCAAGAAGGCTTTTGGCCTTCATCAGTCAGAGTATCAAGCAGAGAAGTTGAGATGTTATGTTAAAGTTAGACAAAATGTTGGTGAGGCAACATTTGAAGTATTGTGTTCAGTTTTGGTCGCTCTGCTATAGTAACGATGTTGTTAAGCTGGAAAGAGTGCAGAGACGATTTATGAGGATATTGCCAGGACTCATGGGCCTGAGCTATAGGGAGAGAGATGTTGGACAGGCTAGGACTTTATTCCTTGGAGCATGGTGATCTTATGGAGCATGGTCATTCCTTGAGGGGTGATCTTATGGATGGATACAAGATTATGAGAAGAATAGATAGGGTAAGTGCACAGTCTTTTACCCAGAGTGGGGGAAACAAGAACAAGAGCACATGTGCTTAAGGTGCAGGAGGAAATATTTAATAGGAACCCAAGGGGCAACATATTTTTTTAATTCATAGGGTGGTAGGTATATGGAACAAGCAGCCAGATGATATTCTATCAGTTGCCAAGACTTAAGGGCCTGAACTAATAGGGAGAAGTTGGGCAGGCTATGATTGCTTGGTGCATAGGAGGATGATGGGTGAACCTACAGAGGAATACAAGATCATGAGAAGACAGGGAAAACACAGAGTATCTACCCAGAGTGGGGGAATGTAGGAACTTGGAACATAGGTTTAAGGTGAGAGAGGAAAGATTTAATAGGAACTTGAGGCATTTTTTCAGAGGGTGGTGGGTATATGGAATAAGGTAGTTGAGGCAGGACTATAACATTAAAAAAAAGCATTCGGATATGTACATGGATCGGATAGGTTTCGAGGGATATGGGCCAAACAAAAGGCAGGTGAGACTAGTGTGGATGGGCAAGTTAGTCATCATGAGGAATTTGGGCCAAAGATAGACACAGAATGCTGGATAACAGCGGGGCAGGCAGCGTCGATGGACGTTTCAGGTCCAGACCCTTCTTCAGACGAAGGGACTGTTTACGTGTTGTATCACTCCATGGCTCTATCGACAGTTTCTTGTACCCACATCTACCGCTTGTGCTTCTCTCCCGACCCTTCCTGTTCACCTTGAATCGTCCTAGCCCGTCCCAGCCAAACAACTCTCACTTGCTCCCCTCCACCATTCAACACAGTACACACAAGGACAAACTTTCAGGGGAAGTGAATCGCAAAAAGGCGAGCACAATGCCACCCTGGCATAGCCGGTGATCGGGAGTTTAAACGACCAGAAGAAGGGACGGGGCAGGGTAGGGCGGGACACCTGTTCTCCCCCGGTAACGCGTCAGGCGCCATACCTTGCAATTGCTCGCTTATGAAGCGCTGCCTTGTCTCGCTTACCAGCTTCTCTTTGTCCTGGAAAACACAAGAGTGGTTACAGTGAGAGAAGGAGATCTAATTTGTTATCAGTGCGTCTGCGGCAACTTCTTCGCCTC
>NW_027604124.1:0-6000 GCF_053455715.1 Rhinoraja longicauda
ATCATACATTGTATGTGCATGGCAATTGGCAGTTCCCCACTCAGGGGCGTATTTGCAATATTCATTTATCTAGTTGAGCAAGCGCAGTAGTTATCCACATGACTCTTAGTTACCTTCACAACCCATTTCAACCCACCCCTGCTACTTTGACACTCTCCTAAATTTATGGCCCTTTGTCCAGTCTGCCTCTCTCCCCGTACCACACTCTCAGTGCTCCAACGAACATGTGGTAGTTCAATCATCCAATCTGTCTCTACCCCCTGACGGTTTAATAGCCCTGTCCCCGGCATCGTGGTAGTTCATCATCCAGCCTGTCTCTGTCTCTGACGGTTTAATAGCCCTGTCCCCGGCATCGTGGTAGTTCCAGTATCCTGTTTCTGGTGGTTTAATCATCCTGTTTCTCACACAATTGATGCATCGCATTAGGATAACTTTGCAGGCTGCTGCAATGTTAAATGCAGTGATGGCCTTGCATTAAAGTCACCTAGCTACCCCCAATGGATGTTATATGCTTTAAATTAATTGCAATAATTTTGCAAAACCTCTCAAATGTTAAATGCAACAAATGCATCGCATTAGGATGACT
Source organism: Rhinoraja longicauda (assembly GCF_053455715.1). NCBI lineage: Eukaryota > Metazoa > Chordata > Chondrichthyes > Rajiformes > Arhynchobatidae > Rhinoraja > Rhinoraja longicauda. The sequence goes on from NW_027604124.1 coordinate 587, forward strand.
TTTCAGGCTGCTGCAATCTTAAATGCAGTGATCGCCTTGCATTAAAGAAATATTGCAACACCCTGCGATGTGAAATGTAATAATAATCCTGCAAAACCTCTCAAATGTTAAATGCGACTAATGTATCGTATTAGGATAACTTTGCAGGCTACTGCATTGTTAAATGCAGCGCTGGCGTTGCATTAAAGCAATATTGCAACCCCTGGGATATTAAATGCAATAAAATTAATTGCAATAATTTTGCAAAACCTCTCAAATGTTAAATGCAACAAATGCATCGCATTAGGATGACTTTTCAGGCTGCTGCAATGTTAAATGCAGTGATCGCCTTGCATTAAAGAAATATTACAACACCCTGCGATGTGAAATGCAATAATAATCCTGCAAAACCCCTCAAATGTTAAATGCGACTAATGCATCGTATTAGGATAACTTTGCAGGCTGCTGCATTGTTAAATGCAGCGCTGGCGTTGCATTAAAGCAATATTGCAACCCCCTGGGATGTTAAATGCAATAAAATTAATTGCAATAATTTTGCAAAACCTCTCAAATGTTAAATGCAACAAATGCATCGCATTAGGATGACTTTTCAGGCTGCTGCAATGTTAAATGCAGTGATCGCCTTGCATTAAAGGAATATTACAACACCCTGCGATGTGAAATGCAATAATAATCCTGCAAAACCTCTCAAATGTTAAATGCGACTAATGCATCGTATTAGGATAACTTTGCAGGCTGCTGCATTGTTAAATGCAGCGCTGGCGTTGCATTAAAGCAATATTGCAACCCCCTGGGATGTTAAATGCAATAAAATTAATTGCAATAATTTTGCAAAACCTCTCAAATGTTAAATGCAATTAATGCAACACATTAGAACAACTTTGCCGGCTCCTGCAATGTTAAATGCAGCGCAGGCCTTGCATTAAAGCAAAATTGCAGCTGTTCTGGGGTATTAAACGCATTAAAATCATTGTAATAATCATGCAAAATCTCTCAAATGTTCAATGCAACTAATGCATCGTATTATGATAACATTGCTGACTGCTGCAAAGTTAAATGCAGTGATGGCCTTGCATTAAAGAAATATTGCAGCCTCCTGGGATGTTTAATGCAATAAAATTAATTACAATAATCATGCAAAACCACTCAAATGTTAAATGCAACTGATGCAACGCATTAAAATCTTTATTGGTGTACGGTTCCTCCTGACATCCATCCACCCACCCACCCATCGATCAATCAATCTTTGATTAATTCTTATTATTATTAATAATATTAATTATTATTACTATAGTATTATTATTGTATCTACTACACCCGGCACGTAGCGGAACCTCCAGGGCAGGGAGGAGACTATCCGGCATTTGGAAGTGCTTCCGGGAAGTGTGTCTGATGTGTGTGGGTCTGTGTGTGTCTGTGTGTGTGTCTGTGTGTGTGTCTGTGTGTGGGTGTGTGTTTGGGTCTGTGTTTGAGTCTGTGTTTGGGTTTGTGTTTGGGTTTGTGTTTGAGTTTGTGTTTGGGTTTGGGTCTGTGTGTGGGTTTATGTTTGGGTTTGTGTTTGGGTTGGTGTTTGGGTTTGTGTTTGGGTCTGTGTTTGGGTTTGTGTTTGGGTTCGTGTTTGGGTCTGTGTTTGGGTTTGTGTTTGGGTTTGTGTTTGGGTCTGTGTTTGAGTCTGTGTTTGGGTCTGTGTTTGGGTCTGTGTTTGGGTTTGTGTTTGAGTTTGTGTTTGGGTTTGGGTTTGTGTTTGGGTCTGTTGCAATAATTTTGCAAAACCTCTCAAATGTTAAATGCAACAAATGCATCGCATTAGGATGACTTTTCAGGCTGCTGCAATGTTAAATGCAGTGATCGCCTTGCATTAAAGAAATATTGCAACACCCTGCGAAGTGAAATGCAATAATAATCCTGCAAAACCTCTCAAATGTTAAATGCGACTAATGCATCGTATTAGGATAACTTTGCAGGCTGCTGCATTGTTAAATGCAGCGCTGGCGTTGCATTAAAGCAATATTGCAAGCCCTGGGATGTTAAATGCAATAAAATTAATTGCAATAATTGTGCAAAACCTCTCAAATGTTAAATGCAACAAATGCATAGCATTAGGATGACTTTTCAGGCTGCTGCAATGTTAAATGCAGTGATCGCCTTGCATTAAAGAAATATTGCAACACCCTGCGATGTGAAATGCAATAATAATCCTGCAAAACCTCTCAAATGTTAAATGCGACTAATGCATCGTATTAGGATAACTTTGCAGGCTGCTGCATTGTTAAATGCAGCGCTGACGTTGCATTAAAGCAATATTGCAACCCCCTGGGATGTTAAATGCAATAAAATTAATTGCAATAATTTTGCAAAACCTCTCAAATGTTAAATGCAATTAATGCAACTCATTAGAACAACTTTGCCGGCTCCTGCAATGTTAAATGCAGCGCAGGCCTTGCATTAAAGCAAAATTGCAGCTGTTCTGGGGTATTAAACGCATTAAAATCATTGTAATAATCATGCAAAATCTCTCAAATGTTCAATGCAACTAATGCATCGTATTATGATAACATTGCTGACTGCTGCAAAGTTAAATGCAGTGATGGCCTTGCATTAAAGAAATATTGCAGCCTCCTGGGATGTTTAATGCAATAAAATTAATTACAATAATCATGCAAAACCACTCAAATGTTAAATGCAACTGATGCAACGCATTAAAATCTTTATTGGTGTACGGTTCCTCCTGACATCCATCCACCCACCCACCGATCGATCAATCAATCTTTGATTAATTCTTATTATTATTAATAATATTAATTATTATTACTATAGTATTATTATTGTATTTACTACCCCCGGCACGTAGCGGAACCTCCAGGGCAGGGAGGAGACTATCCGGCATTTGGAAGTGCTTCCGGGAAGTGTGTCTGATGTGTGTGGGTCTGTGTGTGTCTGTGTGTGTGTGTGTCTGTGTGTGGGTGTGTGTTTGGGTCTGTGTTTGGGTCTGTGTTTGGGTCTGTGTTTGGGTTTGTGTTTGGGTTTGTGTTTGGGTTTGTGTTTGGGTTTGGGTCTGTGTGTGCGTTTGTGTTTGGGTCTGTCTTTGGGTTTGTGTTTGGGTTTGTGTTTGGGTTTGGGTTTGGGTCTGTGTTTGGGTTTGTGTTTGGGTTTGTGTTTGGGTCTGTGTGTGTCTGTGTGTATCGTGTGTGTGTGTGTGTCTGTGTGTTTGGGTCTGTGTTTGGGTCTGTGTTTGGGTCTGTGTGTGGGTTTGTGTTTAGGTTTGTGTTTGGGTTTGTGTTTGGGTTTGTGTTTGGGTCTGTGTTTGGGTCTGTGTTTGGGTCTGTGTTTGGGTCTGTGTTTGAGTCTGTGTTTGGGTTTGTGTTTGGGTTTGGGTTTGTGTTTGGGTCTGTGTAAGGGGTTTCTGCGCCGAGCTTTCGCCCGACCTAAGGTCCCCGTGCCTTGCTCTGATCCCTTGACCAGGCCGTGCACACTGGTTCCCCGTGAGTGGTTCGACCCACTCACCCCTTACGGTTCTAGACACTGGGCTTAGATGCAGGAGCTCTTATAGTGCAGAAAAAATTCAACCAGACCAGATTTTAAAACCAGGGTTTAAATGAAAAAGACTTTTATTCAGCACTTGGGACTATTGTCCATGAATACTTATACAGTTCTATAATACATGTCTATGAAACACATACCGAATCACACGAATACTTATAACTATGAATCATAAAACACACAGTTCTATAAGACATATACACGAATACCTTTTACTTATGAATTCTTAAACACAGTTCTGCAAGACACATACACGAATACCTTTTACTTATGAATTCTTAAACACAGTTCTGCAAGACACATACACGACTGTAAGATGGGGAACGCACAACGCATCGCAACCTTGACCAACACATATTTTAGTACACACCCAACGTTTATTCACAACCACCCTCCCCTCTACACTAAACTATGTCCAGGATATGTAGGATTTGGAATGCATGCTCACCATGGGGCTATTACTGGGGTTACTGGCTGTTCGTTTGGCAGTATTTCTCCTCGAGTTGCGTGCCTGTTCCTCTCTCTTGCATCCGTTTTTCTTGCCTGTCTTTTCTTCCTCCTGCATTCGTTTTCTTGCCTGCTTGCGTTTCCTGCAGGTTTTCTTCTAGCTTCAGCTTCTTCCTCCAGTATTTCTTCTTCAGTTTAAAACCCAAAAGTCGTGGCCAGTTATACAATTCTGACCCGTCCTATCTCCCGCCAGATCTTCGAATCTCTTTGATTAAAAAGATATGTATGAGTTTTCTTCTGATCTGCCTTATGTTCGGGGATACCGGGGATGGCCAGACGGTGTTAATTGGGATTTCATTGTGAGGTGATGGGTGTTAACTGGTTTCCCATCACCTACCAGATAATTTTCTATGGGCTATTGTGCCCCCTCACTGAGATGAACTGTTTAGGTCGGCTTGGGGCATTGTGAGTATGCTGATGTCAGTGCCCCAGTGTCTGGACTCCGACCTGGTTTCGTAGGTTTCTGCATGGCCAATACCCATCCTTTGTTCTGGCCGTGGCTTTGCAGAAAACCTAGAGACTGGGATGTAAGGTTTTTACCTTTTGTGGCTGGTCACGAGGTCCTGCAGCCATTTTAGGACCCACAGATTGTGACATCCTTTGGTAAACTGACTGCAGCCTTTCTCCGCTATCAGCCCCAGTCTCCCGTTTAAAATGTCCAAACTGCAGCTCTTTGGTTTTGTGTTGATTTCAGAATGAGGGAAAACTTCTCAAATCTTACAGTCCCTCCTGTTGATTTGCATAACCCCAGCTTATCGAATCAATTAAATAATGTGGTTGAGCAATGTTTTCCCGATTCTCCATATCCAGACCCCTGAGGTTTTAACTAAACTAGTGTTTCATTGCGAACGTACAGTCCCCATCTCTTAGGCTGACCTTTACTGCCCGTGTCCCGGGCAAAACTATATTACAAGTATGTACATTTTCGTGTCAGACATATACACCTACACCTTGTCCCAGGCCGATGCCTCCGCCATCCTCCTACTGGTGTCAGCTGTAATGTAGGACATGAAAACAATACAACAGTAAAACGATACATTTTTTTACATTCCTTCACAATCACTCTTGATACAAATTCGAATACAAAAACCTAGTTTATACAAATTTTAAAAGGGTGCAATATAAAACACAGTCTACTCGGTGCGGAGGGAGGGGGGCACGTCCTCCTAGCAGCTTGCGGCTGGGTCCTGCTCGCCCACCCGCACGTAACGGTCTCTCCATTCCCCTTGATGTACTCGGTTATTGAGGTGCTGCCCTCTTTTACATTTTCCCCTTAGTGGTTTTTGGGCACTCACCCTCCTGTGCTACTGCCAGTGGAAATGTGGGAGGTGTCATGCGTGGTCGTGTGATGAGTTCAGTGGCGTTTA
>NW_027604125.1:0-6000 GCF_053455715.1 Rhinoraja longicauda
ATGTGAAAGATCGCCTATTCCTTCTCTCCAGAGATGTTGCGTGACCCGCTGAGTTGCTCCAGCACTTTGTGTCCGTCTTAGATCATCGTGGAGGCCATGTTTCCCTCACAATTTCCCTTTGGGGATAAATAAAGTTCTATCGTATGTGTTGGGTGGAACAAAACTGCTGTTTCGGCAGAAGGTCTCACTCAGCTGGACATTTGCCTTCTGGAAGGAGGCAAGGAGCATCTATCTCACCACGCTGGATTGGTGACTACCCTGGGGTGACCTAAAGTTGGCAGGTAGCAGCCTTCCGATCAAGCCTAGGCCTGTAGAGCTCGGGTAACAATTTTGTCATTCCACTGCCGATACATATGACAATTTAAACACAAAGGGACACTGGTGGAAGTGCAGGAAGGCACTGCAGATGCTGGTTTACACCGAAGATAGACGCAAAATGCTGGAGCAACTCAGTGGGTCAGGCAGCATCTCTGGAGAAAAGGAATGAGTGACATTTCCAGTCAAGACACTTCTCCAGACCAATGTGCTGGAATTTAGTTTTAGTTCAGTTTATTGTCGCATGAACCGAGGGTAGAGTGAAAAGCTTTTTTGTTGCGTGCTATCCAGTTAACAGAAAGACTATACATGATTGTATAAGCCGGCAATCAAGTGTACAGATACAGGATAAAGGGAATAACGTTTAGTGCAAGGTAAGGTCTGTTTAAAGATAGTACCTCTCCAATGAAGGTATTTATTTCACAAAATGCTGGAGTAACTCAGCAGGTCAGGCAGCATCTCAGGAGAGAAGGAATGGGTGACGTTTCAGGTTGAGACCCTTCCTCAGTCTGAGGAAGGGTCTCGACCCGAAACGTCACCCATTCCTTCTCTCCTGAGATGCTGCCTGACCTGTTGAGTTACTCCAGCATTTCTGAAATAAATACCTTCGATTTGTACCAGAATCTGCAGTTATTTTCTTACCTCTCCAATGAGGTAGATAGTAAGTCAGGACCGTTCTCTAATTGGTAATAGGATGTAGAAACAAGGAACTACAGATGCTGGTTTATACCAAAGAGAGACACACAGTGTTGGAGTAGCTCAGCGGGTCTCTGCAGAACATGGGTAGGTAACGTTTCGCGTTGAGACCCTTCTTCAAACCTTTAATTTTTGGAGAGGAGATAGAATCGGGCAATGCGGGGCTGGGGAATGAGAAGGTTAGAGTGTGCAAGGGAGATCGCCAGAGGCCATGAAATCAGAAACAGTTGGGGAGATGATGGCCTGGTGTTTGTCTGTGGGGTCATGGTCAAGGAGTCAGTATGAGGAGGTGTCCGAGAGCTGGCGCCTGGCCTCAGCATGGTAGAGGTCAGCCAGCCAGACTACAACGGCACTTCCCTTGTTAGCGGGTTTAATGACAATGTAGGGATTGCTACGAAGTGAGTGGAGGGCAGTGCTTTGAGAGGGGGTGAGATTGGAGTGTCTGAGGGGAGTAGAGAAGACAATTAAACAGTTGCTTCTAATAGACAGGAGATTAAAACACTGGGGTGTTTTAACCTGGTGGAGTTGCTGTCTCACGAGGTAGCATCAGAGAGCCAGGTATCAGAGGTTATGGGAAGAAGGCAGGAGAATGGGGTTAGGAGGGAGAGATAGATCAGCCATGATTGAATGATGGCGTAGACTTGATGGGCCGAATGGCCTAATTCTACTCCTATTACTTATGACCTTATGACATCCATACATTGCAACCTTCAATAGATTGGTTTATAATTGTAAGTGTACCAATATACTGTGCTTACCTGCAATTAGTGGGGAGGGTGTTGTGGGTGGTCCATAGCATCTCCATCTCGGGAGTGGCTGACTGAAAAAGCAGACTCTCAAATGCACTCGGCATGCCTCTGTCAATCTGTAACAGAAAAGCTGATTGATCAAGGGATATTCCTGCACATAACCTGCTATGGCACCGCGGGGGATTGGATGCATCCTGGATAGAGATTGTAATATAGTTATATAATAGTTTCATTTGGTATATTTGTTTGTATTGTATTCTGGTGGTGGGTTGTTTTGTTTTATTGTATTGGAAATATTGTTTTTAAATCATTTAATACTTTTCTGGTTAATTTTTTTTAAAACTTGCTCTTTAAAGAGGCATATGTAATGAATGGACATTTGACAGGTCTGCTAATTAAATACATTCCTTTCTCAGTGTCACATAAGCTTGTACCCGAGTTCCTGCAATACGTCAGTGAGCAGCTGAGTTGTACCCACCGGATTTGGTCTTCTGGTCATGACCTGAATCAGAAGGAGATATTAAACAGGGGACTGTCTGTTGGAATAATTGTAAACAGTCTCATCTTACTGCTTAGAGTTGAATCAGATGTCAATACCAAAGTTCTTCCTTTCAAACAGATAGATCATCGGTCCTTTCAGTTGCTCGTGAGATCCTTCTGGGCAAAGGTTGGCCTGTGAGTTTGTGTTTGACTGGACTTAAATTCCTGAGCTGTGAATCACTTTGGGAAGTCCTGGGGATATAAATGATACAACTTAAACACATATTTCCTCTGCCCTTCCCTCGCTCTGCTTTCAGCTTCCTTTCTCCACCACAATCACTTTTACCTTAGTTTTCCTTTCAGCTGTCCTAATGGAATGTAAGCCTTTGTATCCAGAGGGCTGGAAAACAAAGCAAGCCTTGCTGCAGCTCTATGAAGCCCTGGTTGGACCACATCTTGGAGTACTACAGCCTGTTCTGACCTCCAAAGGGATGTACATACTGGTCTTGGGGTGAGATCAGCAGAGACTGATTGTAATGTTTCTGATAACGGAGTTAAAGAAGTAGTTACAGGAATTTTAGAAAATCATAAAATCTAATCATGAAGAATAAATCTGGTTTTATGAAAGCAAAAACTTGTTTGCAAACTTATCAGTTTCTCTAGCATGTATTAAACAATACATAAAATTGATCCAGTTGATATTCCCCTTTACTCATGTTGCTTATTGCCAGAAATTATTTGAAAAGTTGCCACATAAAGACTTACTACGCAGGTAAGGGCTTGGGGCACCGGGTGAAATTTATTACTCTGGCTGGAGGATTGGCAATAACAAGGAATAAAGTCCAAATAAATAAGTCTTAAACTGGTGGGAGCTGTCGCATCAACTATTTCTAATCTACATTAATGACTTGGAGATGGAGTGTATTATCGCCTTGCACTGATAATGCAGACGGGTGGGAATGCACATGGTGTGGGGGCACAGAGACTGCACAGACACAGATAGGTTAATCAAGCGCACAGAAATGTGATCTGAGATTAATTTGAGAACCTGAGGTTTGGTAGGAAGAATAGAAATCGCAGAATGAAAGTTAACCTTATTGACACACATAATTCTGAAAGTGCTTTAGTGGGTGAATGCTTATTGGATGTTAACTTTCAGAGAGGAATCTAAACCTGGGTCATAGTTTCAGAACAAGGTGGAAACATGAGCAACTGCAGATGCTGGAATCTTGAACAAATAAACAACGTGCTGGAGGAACTTATTGGGCAGCCAGCATCTGTGTCCTATCCACCTCCACGGATGCTGGCTGACCCGCTGAGTTCCTCTAGTCCTTTTTGCTTTCAGAATAAGGTGTCCATTTAACACTGAGATGAGGAGTACTTTCTTCCCTTGGGTTTGTGAGTCCTTGCAGATCTCTTCCTGTCACATCAAACAGTGGAGGTTTGAATCATACTGAAGGCTGAGGGAAATTGTTGGTTTATGGAGGATATAAGTTGTGATGGGGAATGTGAAGGAAAGCCAAGCTGAGACCAAAATGAGCTATAATCTTATTGAATGGTAGACCAGGCTGGAGCCATTTGATTATTTTTCGCTCCTGCTAATCCTCACTTCCCAGCCTTTGCCCTCCTTTGCTCGTTCTCTCGTTCTCTCGTTCTCTCTCTCTCTCTCTCTCTCGTTCTCTCTCGTTCTCTCTCGTTCTCTCTCTCTCTCTCTCTCTCTCTCTCTCTTATCGCTGTGACAACCCTGGTTTTGGTGATATTTCCTTTGTCCTATCCATTCCTCTCCCACACTCTCATGATATTCTCTATTTTTCTGGTTCTTCTAAACAGTCCTTGACCTTAAATATTAACTTTATTTCTCTTTCCACACATAATGCTTGAATGGCATTTTTTGGTGTTTTAGATTTCAGATTTCCAGCAGCTGCAGCTTTTCAATTTTTAATGATCACAAGTGTCTGGTGCCTTGAAATTGTAACTTCACAAGATACGCCACCGTCTGGGGAAAGAGAGGGTGTGATTATGCATTGTACATCCTATAACAACACTAGCTGAACTGTCTGCTGTGCAAAGGCTCCCACCCTTCTAATTATCTGTCTGTGTATGCGTGTTGTACTTTGTTTATCTTCTATAGAATTCTGGGCTGAACCTATTGTTTGGAGGTAGGTGTGGGGAAGTATATAATTGCTGTTTCTGTGTAACTTGATCTGGGTTGTCCTGAGTCCCCATGGTACAGCTTGGCCTCTGAAAAGTTTGGCAGAATTCCAAGTGAAAGAACAGCCATCAAACTTGCATCAGGTCAGGGCAATCTGAGTCAGTGCTGAGCAAATCTCAAGTGTGTTGATTTTGCCCCAAGCAAGTCTCAGAAGGGTGCCTTCAGGGACAGATGGCTGTTTATCATTGTGTTGCCAAGATCAACAATCTATCTTAAAGAAATTCTTTAAAAAAACCATTACTGTACAAATGGTTCCCACCATTACTTTCTCCCTGCCCCCCCAACTCCCCCCCCCCCCCCCCCAGAAAGGAACAGACTGTTGAGAAATTATATTTAAGTGTGAGCCTGGGCAACAAATTTGCTAACACATTTAACAATGAAGCTCAATTCATGTTTAATCGTCCACATTGGGAGTTAGGGAATGTTCAGTGGGGTCTTGGGGAGAAAGATTTCAATTATGTTTTCATCAATCTGAATGTTCAGATCAGTCTAAAAAAGGATCCTGACCCAAAACATCATCTGTCGATTTCCCTCCAGATACTGCTGACAAGTATCTTTTTTTATGAGTTATTTTTTAAAACAGTTTGTTTTTTGCTCGATTACAGCATCTGCGGTCTTTTCTCTCCATTTTATTACTCCACTGTGAAATCTCCTCAAGTATGCCCACTTTGAAGTTTGCATTCTCTATCAGATGGGAGTTCTGTACAATGCTCTCTCACTGCTCCCCCTTTATGACTCCTAGGTCAGTTTGAAGAAGGGTCTTGATCCGTGGTACTACTTTAAAATTGAGCACTGAGGTTTTTCCAAGCCTCTTGTCAATCTTTATATTTCTTATTCCTATTTTGTACAGCCTTTTTTTGCCAAGTTCATTCCCTCCCTTCTCACACTAACTGGGGGAGGCCATTTATACCTGGCAGTACATGGCATTTGGGAAAGAATGTCCTGCTGTTACAGTACCACACTGTGATTACTGGTATAGAAAATGCATTGTAACCACATCTCATAAGCAGGCTGATAAATACTGGTTTTATCTGAGAAATGTATAGGCCTTCAGGAAGATTCAAAACACTGGTAGATAATCAGTCTTTTCCAAGGGTAGGAGACTCTAAGATGAGAAGGCATGGGTTTAAGGTGAAAAATTTAAAAGGGGCCTGTGGTGCAGGTTTTTCACAGAGGGGTTTGGCATATGGAGCAAGCTGCCAGAGAAAATCGGAAAGGCAGGAACAATTCTGTTTAAAAGCATTTGGACATGTATAATGATAGGAAAGGTATAGACGGGAACGGGCCAAATGCGAGCAAATGGAATTCGCTCAGGTAGGCACTTTGGCCAGCAGGAACGAACTGGGCCTCGGGGTCTGTTTCCATGCTGTATAACTCTTGCTCTAATGAAACTGGCAATAATGTACTCTCCCTTCCAACTGCACAAAGCTCTGCTATTTCTCCCCATGTTCTCACACTACTCTCTCCCATGATCCTTCATAATCTTCCACCATTTCCCCACTCAACTATTTATGACTCCACACTGTCCTCATCTACAGCGCTGCTGTA
>NW_027604126.1:0-6000 GCF_053455715.1 Rhinoraja longicauda
AGCTTGGGTAAATAACACTGCTTATGGGGAAACTGGGCAGCCAGGTGTCTCAGCCGTTTGAGCTGCTGCCTCGCATCTCCAGCAAGCCATGTTCAATCCTGACCTCTGGTATCGTTTGTGTGGAGTTTACACGTTCCCTCTGTGACTGCTTGGGTTTTCCGCTGGATGTCCCAGTTCCTTCCAATAATCCCCGAAAACATGCGGATTTGTAGGTTAATTGACCACTGTATGTTGACCCGAGTGTGTAGGTGAGTGAATGTTAATGAGAAAGTAGGGAAGACAAAAAGGAATAAAGTACGGTTAGTAGGAGCCATGTGGTCTCTGAGTTGAAGGTTCTGCTTCTGCGCCGCACCTCTATGTCTCGGACAACGTAGGAGGCATAAATCTATGAAAGTCCCAGAGGAGGGCGAACAAGTAACTCTTCCCACTGGATGAAGTGCAGACAAACAGGAGAGACAAGTTGAATGTGAAGCTGGATAAACACAAGGGAAACAAGGAGAGGCAGAAGGAGTCAATGTAGTGCCCAATTTGGAACAAGGAACAGGAGGAGTCCCTTGGTCCCTCAAACTTGTTCTTTCATTCAGGGACATCATGGTTGTTCTGTGACATAAATCAAGACCCAAATCAGGGGGCGGCATAGTGGCGCAGCGGTAGAGTTGCTGCCTTACAGTGTAAGAGACCCTTGTCTGATCCTGAATACAGATGCTCCTGTATGGAGTTTGTACGTTCCCCTTGCGACCACATGTGCTTTACCCAGGTACACCGGTTTACTCCCACACTCCAAAGACATAGAGGCTTGTAGGTTAATTGGTTTCTGTAAATTGTTCTTAGTGTGTAGGACAGTGCTAGTGTACGGGGGTTGATCACTTGTCGGCGTGGACTTGGTGGGCCGAAGGGCTTGTTTCCACGCTGTATCTCTGAGGTCTAAACTCTGGTCTAAAGATAAGAGCATTACTGAAGCGTTTCTATGCTTCTAATTCAATGTGATGCGATCACTAACAACGTGGTCAATATTGCAGAAAAATGCAAGAGCTGCCAAATTAGCAGTGAGGTGTGACTATCCATCAATAATATGCAATGAAACCATAATATTGTGTCTGCAGCAAAACTGGAAATAAAAACAGCAAATTGTGCAGCAGATCAAATATCATCAGTAGAGCGATCTCATGGGACATCACCCACAAAGAGCAGATAGTATCAATGCCTTCAGGAATTGCCGAGAGGATTCTGAAGATACATTGCAAATGCAGCAACCAAACAAAAACAAAGCAACTCACTTATATCCTCATCCTTTTTTTAAGCCGATTTAATTTAAAAACAACACGAGTGGCAATGCATAATCATTGGAGTAGAATTTCCTTTCCAAGAATAAATTAGATTAATTCACGCTGTTCGGTGCTACAGGCTACTCCTCCTCCTCATGTCCCAAAGCAAGTCAAATGAAAAGTGACAGCATAGTTGCCCAGGAGAGTATTTTCCACAGATAATGGCAAGTTAACTTATTCTGTTCCTGACCTTGTAATGCGAGTGTCTTCATTTTGCTGCACCATCTTATCCCACACTTAAATTACAAATGTCACATGCAAAGCTTCGATTTGATAGTTCATTCAGGAAGTCTAATGAAATTTAACAGATTTTTGTTGACTCTACACCAGCTGAGTACAAGAGCTCAGATTTCCTTCCCCAAAACTCGGTGCTTCTTTTCCCCTTTACGTTGTCCATTAATACCTCCCTCTGTATTCGACTCTTTGAGTACTTGCCCCCATATCTTGCAGCATGGTTTAAGGTACGTTTTGACAATGGATTTTTTTTTAAACAACACACGGAAGGAGATGTATAAATGCAAGTCACAGAGGGCCGTGGATTTCTTCATAAAAAACCTAGCTGCAAGAGAACCAAGCACCACCTCCCCTCATTTCCCCAGATCCTCTCATCACTCACATGCCCCAGCATACCTGTAGGTAGGCAGGAGCCCTGCCCTGAGGCTTGTTTACATCCACAGCCACGAGCTGCCAGCCACCAGTGGCGTCTTCATGGAACATCTGTAGCGATAAGAAAATTCCACTCACCACAGAGCAACTGAAAATCCCTGCAGGGCATAGATTCAACAACCATTAACATTATCTCTGTGCAGGACTATTAAGAGCATGGAAGATGCAATCATCTCCTGGAATGGTCCCAGGGATGAGGGACACCAGTTCTATGGAGACATTGGAGAATTTGGGATGGTGCTCTCAGAACAAAGAAGGTTAAGGGGAGATTTAATGGAGGTGTTCAAAATCAAGGAGGATTCTTGGAGGGAATACCATGGAGGGATTGTTAGCAGTTAAACCAAGGCTCCATGATTGTAAAACATTTCATGGTACTACTCTGGAGAGTCCAAGATTACGAGATGGGAGATGATGGCCTGATGTTCATCAGCGGGGTCACGGCCGAGCGATGGGTATGAAGAGGTGGCCTCAGTATGATAAAGAAGAACCAGAGTCTGTACTGATGGGAATGGAGGTGTAAAGGATAAAGATGAAGCAATGGGGGCCAAGGAATTGGAAGTAATTGAAATGGTGAAGAGTGTGCGAGTTGTTCCAGATATGAGTGGGAAGGGATTGGATGAGGAGGTGGGGTGTGGTTCAAGATAATCAAAGGATTTGGAGATGTGTTCAGTGGGGCGGTAGCAGCAAGGGGAGGATGGCGAGAGGTGCTGGGAGAAGAGCCGTGTATCAACGGTGTACATGTTTGAAATTGGTCCTGTTTTTCAGAAGGTGCTACCAAGCGGTGGGAGTTGATGACTGGAGGGACCAAAAGACTCCTGAGTCAATGCCAGTAATGGCGAGAGGAATTGGTGATAATGTAACCACAATCCAATGGAAAAAAGAATTAGGTGATATACTTCACAAGATAAGTTTGGGTGATGGTTGATTGTCAGTTGGTCTACCACAGTGTTGGTCAATAAACATCCAAGTCATTGACATTTACTGTGTTCCTGGACTGGTCCTTGTGGGACACCTCGTGCTTCAGGCGACCAATTAGTAAAATATCACTATCATTACCCTCTGCATCCTATTGCCGAGACAATTCTGGATCCAATGCTGGCAATGACCAAGAGTTTACCCACCTAGATGCTGCTCTCTCCCTGGCTTAAAACAGCTAGTTATTGACCACAGTGGTAGACCAACTAACAATCAACCATCACCCAAAGCTTTGTTTGTGAAGTATGTCACCTAATTCTTATCTTTTCCATTGGCTCTTGATTTCGCAACTTCTGCACTCTGAGCCGATGCAGGGTCTCAATCCAAAATATCGACCACCCTTTCCCACCACAAACGCTACCTGATCTGCCAGGTTCCTCCAGCAGTTTATTTGCTCCAGATTCCAGCTTCTGCAGTCTCTTGCACGTCCATTTCAAAGTACCTAATTCGTCCCTTCAAGTCCTTCTACCACCTCATCTTACCCTGTCACTCTAACCCCACGAAACTCAGACATTGACAACCTCTTCCAGTTTTAGATGTTATATTATCACCAATTTTAATCACCTTGCCATTGGCAGCCAAGCCTTCAACTGCCTGGGCACTCAAGCTCTGGAATTCTCCCCAAGACCTCCGCCTCACTCTCCCTTTTTAAATTGCTCTTGAAAAACCTGCCCATTAAGGATTGGGGTTAAAACCATAATATCTTCTCAGCAAAAAATAGCTGGAGGAACTCATCGGGTCAGCCAGCATCAGTGGAGGCAGGGGGATGGTCGACGTTTTGGATCGTGACCCTGCGCAAGAACCATTCCAACATCTCCAGTCTCCTGCGCCTCCATAAAAACCCCTTATGCACTTTTTGTTCAATTTTTGTTTGGTATGTACAAATTAGCAGTAGGTAAAGGACATTCAGCTGCTCAAGCCTGCCCCACTGTTCTGAAAGATCATAGCTCATCCTAGATCAGGTAACCTTCTGTTGATAATCTCCAAACATAGATACAAAAAGCTGGAGTAACTCAGCGGGACTGGCAGCATCTCTGGAGAGAAGGAATGGGTGATGTTTCAGGTCGAGACTTCTTTCAGACCACACCCATGGGTATTTTGCTCTGTTTAAGGAATATATATTTCCTTAGGGTGACATTTGGCCCTTCAAGTCTATACTAGTTTACAGAGAAATCCCATTCGCCATCGATTTTCTCTGTAATCTACACAAAGACGAGTCGTTCCTTGGTTCTTCGAGGACATCATTACCTGCGTTGTTGTGGTAGATGTAGTACTGCTCCGTGGACCCCACATCTGCTGAAACTGTACTCTTATTTCCGCAAATGTCTCAATGATTACAGCAATGAACACATTCTGGAAAAAAAAAGGAAAGCAAACCTGTGAATAGCCAAAGGCAATCCTTCACAAGAGCAGCCTTGGGAAAACACACCAGGCCAAAGTCTGCTGAATGACATTACTTATTCTCTGACCACTTCTTGCCCCAGATGTTACCCGAATATATACAAGGTCATGAGCTTAAAATTCAAGCCCAG
Organism: Rhinoraja longicauda; assembly: GCF_053455715.1. Lineage (NCBI taxonomy): Eukaryota > Metazoa > Chordata > Chondrichthyes > Rajiformes > Arhynchobatidae > Rhinoraja > Rhinoraja longicauda. Next base: position 4,499 of record NW_027604126.1, read on the forward strand.
TTATTCAGGGATGATACAGGAATTTTTAAAGAAAAAGGGTGGCATAGGAGAGAACAGGTCTCCCGAAAGGACATCTTTATGCACAGGTGAAGTTCTGGAAGACTGGTGGATGGCTAATGTTGTACCATTATTTAAGAAGGGCATCAAAGATAAGCCAGGAAACTGCATGCAAATGAGTCTGGTATCAGTGGAGTTACTGGAGAGGATTCTGGGGGACAGGACCTACCAGCATTTGGACAGACAAGGATTGATTAAGGGTAGACAACATGGGAAATTGTGCCTCCCAAATCTGTTTTTTTGAAGAGGAGACAAAGAAGATTGATGAAGGCAGTGCAGTGGATATTCTCTATATGGACTTCAGCAGGTCTTTGACAGTTTTCTACATACATTTAGTAGGTGAGAACATAGTGCAGCACAGGAATGGGCCATTTAATGTTTGTGCCGAACATGATGCCTAGTTCAACTGATCTCATCTCTTTGTACATGACCATATCCCTTCATTTCCTGCACTTCCATGTGCCAATCTAAAAGCCTCTTAAATGTCACGATCATATCTGCCTCCACAACCACCCCTGGCTATGTGTTCCAGAACCCTATCAGTGTAAAAAAACCTGCCTCGCACATCTCAATTAAACATTCCCCCTCTCACCATGCTCTCTAGCATTGGACATTTTCTTTATAATCAGGCAGCAGCCTTGATAATTACCTGCACATCAGACGCTTGCTGCGTGTGCTTTGCTATTTTGGGAGAAAACTGGCGGGATTTCTCTGGAAAAAGGTTTCTGTCTACTCTATCGATGCCTCTCATAATTATGTATGCATTTATCAAGTCTCCCCTCATCCTCTGATGTTCCAGAGAAAACAATCCAAGTCTATCCAACCTTTGCCTGGAACTGAAACCCTCTAATCCAGACAGCACTCGGGTAAACCACCTCTGCATTCTCCCCAAAGCTTCCATGTCTTTCCTGTAATGGGCCAACCAGAACTGCACGCAATATTCCAAATGTGGACTAACCAAAGTCCTATTGAGCTGCACGATGATTTCCTGGCTCTTATATTCAATGTCCCTGTGGTCAAGATGTGCCACAGGGCTGTTTCTGTGCTGTATCAGTGCAAGTCTGGAAATTCTACCCTCAAAAGTTGGGGACTAGGGGTTAACTAAACAATTATGAAAAAAATGACTGGTAGATATTTATGCTCAGAATCCCTCCAGTTTTCTCCCAAAATAACAAAGCACACGCAGCAAGCGTCTGATGTGCAGGTAATTATCAAGGCTGCTGCCTGATTATAAAGAAAATTAATTGCGAGGCAATCTATCAGTTTTCTTTTCACTGCTGAATAACAAACAGGAAGTCAATATTTCTGATTAAGAGAGTGGAATATTATTTTATTTTATGTATTAATGACACAAGTTAAGATTCTAATTGCGTTCAGTTCCTGTGTTGGCCTGTCTTTCTGTGACTTCCTCGTCCTCCAACCTTCATATCTTCGCTTCCCACCAA
>NW_027604127.1:0-6000 GCF_053455715.1 Rhinoraja longicauda
AACCCTCACCCTTAACCCTCACCCTTAACCCTCACCCTTAACCCTCACCGATAACCCTCACCCTTACCCCTCACCCTTAACCCTCACCCTTAACCACCACCCATAACCCTCACCCTTAACCCTCACCCTTAACCCTCACCCTTCACCCTCACCCTTAACTCTCTCCCTTAACCCTCACCCTTAACCCTCACCCTTAACCCTCACCCTTAACCCTTAACCCTCACCCTTAACCATCACCCTTAACCCTCACCCTTAACCCTCACCCTTAACCCTCACACTTAACCCTCACCCTTAATCCATAACCCTCACCCTTAACCCTCACCCTTAACCCTCACCCTTAACCCTCACCCGTAACCGTCACCCTTAACCCTCACCCTTAATTCTCACGCTTAACCCTCACCCTTAACCATCACCCTTAACCCTCACCCTTAACCTTCACCCTTAACCCTCACCTTTAACCCTCACCCTTAATCCTTAACCCTCGCCCTTAACCCTCACTCTCAACCCTCACACTTAAACATCACCCTTAACCTTCACCATTAACCCTCACCCTTAACCCTCACCCTTAACCCCCACCCTTAACCCTCACCCTTAACCCTTAACCCTCACCCTTAACCCTCACCCTTAACCCTCACCCTTCACCCTCACCCTTAACCCTCACCCTTAACCCTCACCCTTAACCCTCAACCTTAACCCTCACCCTTAACCCTCACCCTTAAACCTCACCCTTAACCCTCACACTTAACCCTCACCGATAACCCTCACCCTTAACCCTCACCCTTAACCCTCACCCTTAACCCTCAACCTTAACCCTCACCCTTAACTCTCACCCATATCCCTCACCCTTATCCCTCACCCTTAACCCTCACCCTTAACCCTCACCCTTAACCCTCACCCTTAACCCTCACCCTTAACGCTCACCCTTAACCCTCACCCTTAACCTTCACCCTTAACTCTCACCCTTAACCCTCACCCTTAACCATCACCCTTAACCCTCACGCTTAACCCTCACCCTTAACCATCACCCTTAACCCTCACCCTTAACCCTCACCCATAACCCTCACCCTTAACAGTGACCCTTAACCCTTAACACTCACCCTTAACCCTCACCCTTAACCCTCACCGATAACCCTCACCCTTACCCCTCACCCTTAACCCTCACCCTTAACCACCACCCTTAACCCTCACCCTTAACCCTCACCCTTAACCCTCACCCTTAACCCTCACCCTTAACTCTCACCCTTAACCCTCACCCTTAACCCTCACCCTTAACCCTCACCCTTAACCCTCACCCTTAACCCTTAACCCTCACCCTTAACCATCACCCTTAACCCTCACCCTTAACCCTCACCCTTAACCCTCACACTTAACCCTCACCCTTAATCCTTAACCCTCACCCTTAACCCTCACCCTTAACGCTCACCCTTAACCCTCACCTTTAACCCTCACCATTAATCCTTAACCCTCGCCCTTAACCCTCACTCTCAACCCTCACACTTAAACATCACCCTTAACCTTCACCATTAACCCTCACCCTTAACCCTCACCCTTAACCCCCACCCTTAACCCTCACCCTTAACCCTTAACCCTCACCCTTAACCCTCACCCTTAACCCTCACCCTTCACCCTCACCCTTAACCCTCACCCTTAACCCTCACCCTTAACCCTCAACCTTAACCCTCACCCTTAACCCTCACCCTTAACCCTCACCCTTAACCCTCACCCTTAACCCTCACCCTTAACCCTCACCCTTAACCCTCACCCTTAACCCTCACCCTTAATTCTCACGCTTAACCCTCACCCTTAACCATCACCCTTAACCCTCACCCTTAACCCTCACCCTTAACCCTCACCTTTAACCCTCACCCTTAATCCTTAACCCTCGCCCTTAACCCTCACTCTCAACCCTCACACTTAAACATCACCCTTAACCTTCACCATTAACCCTCACCCTTAACCCTCACCCTTAACCCCCACCCTTAACCCTCACCCTTAACCCTTAACCCTCACCCTTAACCCTCACCCTTAACCCTCACCCTTAACCCTCACCCTTCACCCTCACCCTTAACCCTCACCCTTAACCCTCACCCTTAACCCTCACACTTAACCCTCACCGATAACCCTCACCCTTAACCCTCACCCTTAACCCTCACCCTTAACCCTCAACCTTAACCCTCACCCTTAACCCTCACCCTTAAACCTCAGCCTTAACCCTCACCCTTGACCCTCACCCTTAACCCTCACCCTTAACTCTCACCCATATACCTCACCCTTATCCCTCACCCTTAACCCTCACCCTTAACCCTCACCCTTAACCCTCACCCATAACCCTCACCCTTACCCCTCACCCTTAACCCTCAACCTTAACCCTCACCCTTAACTCTCACCCTTAACCCTCACCCTTAACCATCACCCTTAACCCTCACGCTTAACCCTCACCCTTAACCATCACCCTTAACCCTCACCCTTAACCCTAACCTTTAACCCTCACCCTTAACACTCACCCTTAACCCTTAACCCTCACCCTTAACCCTCACCCTTAACCCTCACCCTTAACCCTCACCCATAACCCTCACCCTTACCCCTCACCCTTAACCCTCACCCTTAACCCTCACCCTTAACCCTCACCCTTAACCCTCACCCTTAACGCTCACCCTTAACCCTCACCCTTAACCCTCACCCACAACCCTCACCCTTAACAGTGACCCTTAACCCTTAACCCTCACCCTTAACCCTCACCCTTAACCCTCACCGATAACCCTCACCCTTACCCCTCACCCTTAACCCTCACCCTTAACCATCACCCTTAACCATCACCCTTAACCCTCACCCTTAACCCTCACCCTTAACCCTCACCCTTATCTCTCACCCTTAACCCTTGACCCTCACCCTTAACCCTCACCCTTAACTCTCACCCATATCCCTCACCATTATCCCTCACCCTTAACCCTCACCCTTAACCCTCACCCTTAACCCTCACCCTTAACCCTCACCCTTAACGCTCACCCTTAACCCTCACCCTTAACCCTCACCCTTAACTCTCACCCTTAACCCCCACCCTTAACCATCACCCTTAACCCTCACGCTTAACCCTCACCCTTAACCATCACCCTTAACCCTCACCCTTAACCCTCACCCATCACCCTCACCCTTAACAGTGACCCTTAACCCTTAACCCTCACCCTTAACCCTCACCCTTAACCCCCACCCTTAACCCTCACCCTTAACCCTTAACCCTCACCCTTAACCCTCACCCTTAACCCTCACCCTTCACCCTCACCCTTAACCCTCACCCTTAACCCTCACCCTTAACCCTCAACCTTAACCCTCACCCTTAACCCTCACCCTTAAACCTCACCCTTAACCCTCACACTTAACCCTCACCGATAACCCTCACCCTTAACCCTCACCCTTAACCCTCACCCTTAACCCTCAACCTTAACCCTCACCCTTAACTCTCACCCATATCCCTCACCCTTATCCCTCACCCTTAACCCTCACCCTTAACCCTCACCCTTAACCCTCACCCTTAACCCTCACCCTTAACGCTCACCCTTAACCCTCACCCTTAACCTTCACCCTTAACTCTCACCCTTAACCCTCACCCTTAACCATCACCCTTAACCCTCACGCTTAACCCTCACCCTTAACCATCACCCTTAACCCTCACCCTTAACCCTCACCCATAACCCTCACCCTTAACAGTGACCCTTAACCCTTAACACTCACCCTTAACCCTCACCCTTAACCCTCACCGATAACCCTCACCCTTACCCCTCACCCTTAACCCTCACCCTTAACCACCACCCTTAACCCTCACCCTTAACCCTCACCCTTAACCCTCACCCTTAACCCTCACCCTTAACTCTCACCCTTAACCCTCACCCTTAACCCTCACCCTTAACCCTCACCCTTAACCCTCACCCTTAACCCTTAACCCTCACCCTTAACCATCACCCTTAACCCTCACCCTTAACCCTCACCCTTAACCCTCACACTTAACCCTCACCCTTAATCCTTAACCCTCACCCTTAACCCTCACCCTTAACGCTCACCCTTAACCCTCACCTTTAACCCTCACCATTAATCCTTAACCCTCGCCCTTAACCCTCACTCTCAACCCTCACACTTAAACATCACCCTTAACCTTCACCATTAACCCTCACCCTTAACCCTCACCCTTAACCCCCACCCTTAACCCTCACCCTTAACCCTTAACCCTCACCCTTAACCCTCACCCTTAACCCTCACCCTTCACCCTCACCCTTAACCCTCACCCTTAACCCTCACCCTTAACCCTCAACCTTAACCCTCACCCTTAACCCTCACCCTTAACCCTCACCCTTAACCCTCACCCTTAACCCTCACCCTTAACCCTCACCCTTAACCCTCACCCTTAACCCTCACCCTTAATTCTCACGCTTAACCCTCACCCTTAACCATCACCCTTAACCCTCACCCTTAACCCTCACCCTTAACCCTCACCTTTAACCCTCACCCTTAATCCTTAACCCTCGCCCTTAACCCTCACTCTCAACCCTCACACTTAAACATCACCCTTAACCTTCACCATTAACCCTCACCCTTAACCCTCACCCTTAACCCCCACCCTTAACCCTCACCCTTAACCCTTAACCCTCACCCTTAACCCTCACCCTTAACCCTCACCCTTAACCCTCACCCTTCACCCTCACCCTTAACCCTCACCCTTAACCCTCACCCTTAACCCTCACACTTAACCCTCACCGATAACCCTCACCCTTAACCCTCACCCTTAACCCTCACCCTTAACCCTCAACCTTAACCCTCACCCTTAACCCTCACCCTTAAACCTCAGCCTTAACCCTCACCCTTGACCCTCACCCTTAACCCTCACCCTTAACTCTCACCCATATACCTCACCCTTATCCCTCACCCTTAACCCTCACCCTTAACCCTCACCCTTAACCCTCACCCATAACCCTCACCCTTACCCCTCACCCTTAACCCTCAACCTTAACCCTCACCCTTAACTCTCACCCTTAACCCTCACCCTTAACCATCACCCTTAACCCTCACGCTTAACCCTCACCCTTAACCATCACCCTTAACCCTCACCCTTAACCCTAACCTTTAACCCTCACCCTTAACACTCACCCTTAACCCTTAACCCTCACCCTTAACCCTTAACCCTCACCCTTAACCCTCACCCTTAACCCTCACCCATAACCCTCACCCTTACCCCTCACCCTTAACCCTCACCCTTAACCCTCACCCTTAACCCTCACCCTTAACCCTCACCCTTAACGCTCACCCTTAACCCTCACCCTTAACCCTCACCCACAACCCTCACCCTTAACAGTGACCCTTAACCCTTAACCCTCACCCTTAACCCTCACCCTTAACCCTCACCGATAACCCTCACCCTTACCCCTCACCCTTAACCCTCACCCTTAACCATCACCCTTAACCATCACCCTTAACCCTCACCCTTAACCCTCACCCTTAACCCTCACCCTTATCTCTCACCCTTAACCCTTGACCCTCACCCTTAACCCTCACCCTTAACTCTCACCCATATCCCTCACCATTATCCCTCACCCTTAACCCTCACCCTTAACCCTCACCCTTAACCCTCACCCTTAACCCTCACCCTTAACGCTCACCCTTAACCCTCACCCTTAACCCTCACCCTTAACTCTCACCCTTAACCCCCACCCTTAACCATCACCCTTAACCCTCACGCTTAACCCTCACCCTTAACCATCACCCTTAACCCTCACCCTTAACCCTCACCCATCACCCTCACCCTTAACAGTGACCCTTAACCCTTAACCCTCACCCTTAACCCTCACCCTTAACCCTCACCCTTAACCCTCACCGATAACCCTCACCCTTACCCCTCACCCTTAACCCTCACCCTTAACCACCACCCATAACCCTCACCCTTAACCCTCACCCTTAACCCTCACCCTTAACCCTCACCCTTAACTCTCACCATTAACCCTCACCCTTAACCCT
>NW_027604128.1:0-6000 GCF_053455715.1 Rhinoraja longicauda
CTAATCAGTTTTATAGGATTGGCAACTTCAAGGAGCCAGCCACTTTTCATCTCAAGGAGAAGGCCACACCACACATTGATGCGCCAAGGAAATGTAGTATCCATCTCAAAGACAAATTGCGGGCTGAGTTGGACAAAATGGAGGATGATGGAGTCATCAGAAAAGTAACTCACCATACGGACTAGTGCAGTTCAATAACAACTTCCGCTAAGAAAGATGGATCAATCAGGGTATGCCTAGACCCAAAACGCTTGAATACAAGTCTCAAACGCTGCCCACACAAGATCCAAACACTTGAGGAAATCAATCCAGCTTTTGCCAATGGGAAATTGTTCTCCAAACTGGATGCAAAAGCGGGCTATTGGTCTGTCCGACTTGAGGAGGCAAGCCAGGAACTTACCACATTCCGCACACCTTTTGGCAGGTATTGCTACAGACGGTTACCTTTCTGTTTGTTGGTGAGTCAGGATATATTCCAGCAGCGTATGGACACAATCATAGAACAGGTTCCTGGATGCATCTGCATTGCAGATGATATTGTCATAGTGGGATCCACGGAACAAGAACATGACTGTAATCTGAAGAAGCTGTTGGAGACAGCGTCCCGGGAAGGACTCGCTTTCAACAGTGAAGGCTAAGTCCATCAACTTATTCAAAACAATCTATTCAGACACAGGCAGACCAGATCTTGGTAAGGTGAAGGACATTCATATGATGCCAACACCACAAGATGAAGAAGATTTACAACGGTTCCTGGGGATGATGAATTTTTTATCACCCTACATCCCAAACTATGCTGACCTGGTCGTTATCTTGAGGGATTTACTGAAGAAAGATGTCCCATTCTTGTGGCAAGAAGACCACCAGATGGCGTTCTGTAACCTGAAGAGCAGCATACAGGAGGACAGTGGGAGACTGTTAAAGAGGAGGTTCAGGGTAAACAATGTTTCCGAGAAGAAACAGGAGGCGCTTTATTGGTAACAAGGTGTCGAGAGGATGAGAGAACCCAAAGAGAATACAGCATTTTGTGCCGGACACTGAGGACTCAGCGGTGCGGAAAGCCTAAAGGAATGTAAAACATATTTGAGTGAAATTAGAGGGAAGCTAGGAAAGCTTCCTTTTGTTCTCCGCGCTCCTCGGCCAACATGGTTCTTCCTCATCTTCGCCCTTCCCTCCCAGTGTAGCGATCCCTCCTCACTGCCCCTCCCACAGAACAGTAGACCCCCTCACTGCCCCTCCCACAGAGCAGTAGACCCCCTCACTGCCCTTCCCACAGAACAGCATTCCTTCCTCACTGCCCCTCCCACAGAACAGTAGACCCCCCTCACTGCCCTTCCCACAGAACAGCATTCCTTCCTCACTGCCCTTCCCACAGAGCAGTAGACCCTCCTCACTGCCCCTCCCACACAGCATTAGACCCCCCTCACTGCTCTCCCACGGAGCAGCATTCCCGCCTCACTGCCCCCCACAGAGCAGCATTCCCTGCTCACTGCCCCCCACAGAAAAGCATTCCCTGCTCACTGGACCTCCCACAGAACAGCAGTCCCTGCTCACTGCCCCTCCCACAGAAAAGCATTCCCTGCTCCTTGCCCCTCCCACAAAGAAGCATTGCCTGCTCATTGCTCCGCCCACAGAGCAGCATTCCATGCTCACTGCTCTTCCCACAGAACAGCATTCCCTGCCCCTTTGTCCCGCCCCCCTGACATCAGTCTGAAGAAGGGTCTCGACCCGAAACGTCACCCATTCCTTCTCTCCCGAGATGCTGCCTGACCTGCTGAGTTACTCCAGCATTTTGTGAATAAAAAAATTCCCTGCTCACTGCTCCTCCCAGAGCAGCATTCCCGCCTCATTGCCCATCCCACAGAGCAGCATTCACTGCTCATAGCCCTTCCCACGGTCCCACCTGTGGAACAGCGCTCCCTCCACACTGCCCCTCCCATGAAGTGGTGCTTTCTCTTCCTTACAGGTGACGGCATCAATGTTGAGGTCACGGGGCCCCATTGCTGAGTTGACGTGCACCCCGCTCCTGCCTGCAGTTGCTGTAATGACATTACAGAAGCAAGCTGTGCAGGCACTCGTCCCTGCTGTTGATACTGGGCCTGCTGGCCCTTCTGTTGGTTGCCCCGTTTCCGGAGGCAGGACGGGGACGAGGCCAATTACTCAGGCTCGGCCCCCTGCTCCCTGGTTTCCTGTCTCACAACCCGTTCAGCCTGCGCTACCCAGCGATGTCCGAAGCAAAGGAAGGCACAGTTTACTGGCAGTATCTTGGCCTCGCCAATCTCATGCCGAACCCCACACCTTCGCTGTATTCCGAGGCTTGTGGCCCGATGGGTAAACTGGGCAGCCACCACACCCTACAGGGTGGCTCCTTGACTTCATCCCAGGCCCGGACATCTGATTCGGGCATGTACATCTGCAAATCGGGTTTATCCAAGCTGTCTGGGTGAGAAAGACGCATCGCTGATTCACGTCTCCCACCGGGAGTTGGGCTCGTCTACGCTGGTGAACAAAAGCCTGAGGTTTTCCCCGGGCTTCATGCTGGGCTCAGGGCGCATCATCCAGCTGCACATCCGCTGGGGAACCTGGCAGGACTGCGACGGGTGCGGGGCGGTGGGAAAAGGGAAAAGGGTGGGCTTCTGTTGCGCCACGTTGCGCGGAGAGGACGAAGAGGATGAGCAGGAGGTGGAAGGAGAAACCTTGCCCTGCAGCCTGATGAAACAGTACTTGGGACAGCCCTTGCCCCGACGCGGCGCTGAGCTTAAGTTTGAGATCTGCCGGCGGGCGTTCGGGATGGAAGGGGCGTTGGAGAGGACGGGCACCGTGGAGATGGCCGAGGATTGGTGATTGGTGGTGGAGACTGCTTTGGACTGGCTGGTGCCTCATTCGCTGTTGCTGGAGTTGGTTCTGCTGAATGTACACGACCATGCCCGTTTGACCTACCCAGGCGCTTGGTGTAGTTCTGGCAACACGACCCTACCTTAATAGGTGACGCTTCGGGTCAAGATCCTTCTTCAGATTTCCTTTTCTATTCCTTTCTTCTAGACATGCGATCGGACCCACGGTAGCGTTATGCCTGGTTGCAGTGGAAAAACACCTGCAATGGCAACACTGAATTCGCTACGCACACAGTAAGCTGCATTGGAAGACCTACACTCCACCTGAGGGACCGAGCTGTGGTAGAACTGACGTATATTTCAAACATTGCATCAGATGCAGCGGGGAGCATTTAAGATTCCAAATTTGGAATGGGAATGGTAGAAGCTCTCTTTAAAAATTCCCGAGGTGGACATAGAAAATAGGTGCAGGAGTAGGCCATTCGGCCCTTCGAGCCTGCACCGCCATTCAATATGATCACGGCTGATCATCTAGCTCAGTAACCTGTACCTTCCTTCTCTCCATACCCCCTGATCCCTTTAGCCACAAGGGCCACATCTAACTCCCTCTTAAATATAGCCAATGAACTGGCCTCAACTACCTTCTGTGGCAGAGAATTCCACAGACTCACCACTCTCTGTGTGAAGAAATGTTTTCTCATCTCGGTCCTAAAAGACTTCCCCCTTATCCTTAAGCTGTGACCCCTGGTTCTGGACTTCCCCAACATCGGGAACAATCTTCCCACATCTAGCCTCTCCAACCCCTTAAGAATTTTATATGTTTCTATAAGACCCCCCCTCAGTCTTCTAAATTCCAGCGAGTACAAGCCTAGTCTATCCAGTCTTTCCTCATATGAAAGTCCTGCCATCCCAGGGATCAATCTGGTGAACCTTCTCTGTACTCCCTCTAAGGCTAGAATTTCTTTCCTCAGATTAGGAGACCAAAACTGTACACAATACTCCAGGTGCGATCTCACCAAGGCCCTGTACAACTGCAGCAGAACCTCCCTGCTCCTATACTCAAATCCTCTTGCTCTGAATGCCAACATACCATTCGCTTTCTTCACTGCCTGCTGCACCTGCACGCTTGCTTTCAATGACTGGTGCACCATGACACCCAGGACACGTTGCATCTCCCCTTTTCCTAATTGGCCACCATTCAGGTAATACTCTGCTTTCCTGTTCTTGCCGCCAAAGTGGATAACCTCACATTTATCCACATTATATTGCATCTGCCTTGCATTCGCCCACTCAACTAATCTACCCAAGTCACTCTGCAGCCTCCTAGCATCCTCCTCGCAGCTAACACTGCCACCCAGCTTCGTGTCATCCGCAAACTTAGAGATGTTGCATTCAATTCCCTCGTCCAAATCATTAATATATATTGTAAATAACTGGGGTCCCAGCACTGAGCCTTGCGGTACCCCACTAGTCACTGCCTGCCATTCCGAAAAGGACCCGTTTATTCCTACTCTTTGCTTCCTGTCCGCCAACCAATTCTCTATCCACCTCAACACTGAACCCCCAATACCGTGTGCTTTAAGTTTGTACACCAATCTCCTATGTGGGACCTTGTCGAAGACCTTCTGAAAGTCCAGATATAACACATCGACTGGTTCTCCCTTATCCAGTATACTAGTTACATCCTCGAAAAATTCTATAAGATTCGTCAGGCATGATTTGCCTTTCATAAATCCATGCTGACTTTGTCCGATGATCTCACCACTTTCCAAATGTGATGCTATCACATCTTTAATAACTGACTCTAGCATTTTCCCCACTACCGATGTTAGGCTAACTGGTCTATAATTCCCCGTTTTCTCTCTCCCTCCCTTTTTAAAAAGTGGGGTTACATTAGCTACCTTCCAATCCTCAGAAACTACTCCAGGATCTAAAGGGTATTGAAAAATTATCACTAATGCATCCACTATTTCTGAGGGTACTTCCTTAAGCACTCTGGGATGCAGCCTATCTGGCCCTGGGGATTTATCGGCCTTTAACCCATTTAATTTACCTAACACCACTTCCGACTAACCTGGATTACCCTCAGTTCCTCCATCTCGTTAGACCCCCGGTCCCCTGCTATTTCCGGCAGATTGTTTATGTCTTCCTTAGTGAAGACAGAACCAAAGTAGTTGTTCAATTGTTCTGCCATCTCCTTGTTCCCTATGATCAATTCACATGTTTCCGACTGCAAGGCACCTACATTTGTCTTAACTAGTCTTTTTCTCTTCACATATCTATAAAAACTTTTGCAGTCAGTTTTTATGTTCCCTGCCAGTTTTCTCTCATAATCTATTTTCCCTTTCCTAATTAAGCCCTTTGTCCTCCTCTGCTGGACTGAATTTCTCCCAGTCCTCTGGTATGATACTTTTTCTGGCTAATTTATATGCTTCATCTTTTGTTTTAATACTATCCTTGATTTCCCTTGTTAGCCACGGATGCACCACCTTTCCTGGTTTGTTCTTTTGCCAAACTGGGATGAACAATTGTTGTAGTTCATCCATGCAATATTTAAATGCCTTCCATTGCATGTCCACCGTCAACCCTTTAAGTATAAATTGCCAGTCTATCTTGAACAATTCACGTCTCATACCCTCAAAGTTACCTTTCTTTAAGTTCAGAACACTTGTTTCTGAATTGACTTTGTCACTCTCCATCTTTGTACACTATTAATGCTGCGAGACTGCATTAAATGTAAATTGAGCTGAAATGCATTGGCACACAAACTGATTCATTTGCATTGGATGAACTACGGTTAGCTGCATTGTAGGAAGAGAGCAAGGTATGAGACAGCTTTTCTGGACTGGTGGCGACAGGACTACCACTCTGGTGAGTCGCATTGAAGGCAAACTGGTTTAGATTCAGAGTCATGCAGCACGGAAACATGCTCTTGGGCTCAACTCAGCCATGCCAGTCAAGATGCCCCATCTCCCTTCATTCTTTTTGCCCATGTTTGGCCCATATCCCTTCAAACCTTTCTGATCCGTGTACCTGACCAAGTGTCTTTTAAATGTTGTTATAGTACCAGACACAACTACCTCTTTTAGCAGCTTGTTCTCTGAATGAAAAACTTGCTCGTCAGATTCCGATCAAACTGGGTTCTCTCACTTTAACCTATGGGCTC
>NW_027604129.1:0-6000 GCF_053455715.1 Rhinoraja longicauda
GCTCTGCAGGTTTGGTGGGCAGCCGATCTTTGGGAGAGCCTTGAATAGGCCATCTCTGCTGACGAAGTCGAACGCCTTGGTGAGGTCAATGAAAACAATATACAGGGGCATCCGCTGTTCTCTGCACTTCTCCTGGAGCTGGCGAAGGGAGAAGACCATGTCTACTGTTGACCTTCCAGCTTGGAAACCGCACTGTGACTCTGGGTAGACACGTTCTGCCAGCTTCTGCAGGCGGATCAAGATGACCCGAGCAAAGACCTTGCTGACGATGTTGAGGAGGGAGATACCTCTGTAGTTGTTGCAGTTGCTTCTCTCGCCCTTGCTCTTGTAGAGGGTAATGATCGTGGCATCCCTCATGTCCTGCGGTACAACTCCTTCTTGCCAGCACTGGCAGCGGACTTCATGCAAAGGAAGCAGTAAGGTCGTCTTGCACTGCTTGATCAGGTCAGGGGGAATTCCATCACTGCCTGGGGCCTTGCCTGAGGCCAGGCTGTCAATGGCCTTGCTGAGCTCTTCTACCGTCGGCTCTCCATCTAACTCATCCATGGTCCGCAGGCACTCGATGGCGTCAAGGGCTGAGGGGGACAGAGTGTTCTCTCTCGAGTAGAGGTCGGAGTAGTGTTCCACCCATCTCTCCATCTGCTGGCATTTGTCTGTGATTACGTCCCCAGTGGAGGATTTGAGGGGGGCTGTCTTGCTCTGGACTGGTCCTAGTGCCTTCTTAATGCCATCGTACATTCCCCTGATGTTCCCTGTTATGGCGGCCGTCTGGATGTCCTCACTAAGCTGTGTCCAGTACTCATTGGCGCAACGCCTGGCAGTCTGCTGAGCCTTGCTCCTGGCAGCCCTGAGGATCTGCAGGTTCTTCTCGTTGGCTGACCGCTTGTACCCGGCTAGGGCGGTGCGCTTGGCTTCGATGACGGGAGTCATCTCAGTCGACTTGGCCTCAAACCAGTCGTGTGTCTTTGAGATCTTCTTCCCAAAGCTAGCCAAAGCTGTGGTGTCCCGCAGAGTTTCCCACTTGTCTGATGCAGAGTCTCCAGGACGCGAGGTGCCAAGTTCTCTCTTAAAACCCTCTGCAAACTGTTGCACGAGGTCTGGATGGGGCATCTTGCTGACATCGATGAGGGGTTTCCCCTGCTTCTTGTTACCGTAGAACCTCTTTGGTTGCAGCCTGATCTTGCAACACACCAAGGAGTGGTCTGTGTCGCAATCCGCATTGTGGTAGGAGCGTGTGTGGAGAACGTTCTTGAGGGCAGCACGTCTGACTAGGATCAGATCCAGTTGATGCCAATGCTTTGAGCGTGGGTGTCTCCAGGAAACCTTATGCTAGGACTTTGTCTGTCAGTACGAGTTGCCGTACTGTAGAAATACGCTACAGTGTGCAGAATTACTAGAATGTTATGCCACAAGTTGAAATTGCAAAAGTTGAAAAAGCAACATAGTGCAACAGTTGCTTCACAAGATTAAGAGGGATTTTTAAATGACACTTACCATAACTGTTTAGATTTTACTGAACTGTATGTTTTATATGTTGAAATTTGATCAACATATAAATAACATTTGCAAATGTAAACACCACACAAGACTTCCTGCATATTTTTTTTTATGTAAACAACATCTATCAGCAAACCACACTATAACAACAGAACTTCCTCTTGATTGAAATCTTGTGCAAAACAGCACAAAGGGAATGAAAACACAGATGAGATTTCTGCTGTGTTACATAAGTTTGCTTCTTTAGACATCTAATTTACCTGATGAACTGCAACTCAGGAGAAACAGGGTTGTGGGCGTATGCACATGTTCAGGTTGGCAATCAATTAAATTGCCACACTAGAGGGTGCCAACATACAATCAACAACCTGTGTCAGCTCTGGACAATGTGGATTCAATTAGCTGACCGCAGTATGGAACCGATCAGTTCAGTGTGCAATGAATGTTTCAAGTCAATTGCAATTTTTGTTTGCCTGCTCTCTCCCTTCATTTATGCACCTTCCAGCTTTCTGGTCCAGCCCAGAGTTCACAAATTTCAGTTCCTAACCCAAAAAGACAAGGATCACTGGTCTTAATGACTACAGGCCTGTCGCACTGACCTCTGTAGTCATGAAGACCTTTGAAAAACATGCTGGCCCAGCTGAAAAACATCACAAACCCCCTGCTGGACCCTCTGCAGTTTGCATACCGGGCCAATAGATCGGTGGATGATGCAGTCAACCTAGGCCTGCACTTCATCCTCCAGCACCTAGACTGCAAGGCGACATATGCAAGGATTTTGTTTGTGGACTTTAGCTCTGCATTTAACACCATTGTGCCAGAGCTACTACACTCCAAACTCTCCCAGCTGACTGTGCCTGAACCCCTCTGTCAGTGGATCATCAACTTCCTGACAGAAAGGAAGCAACATGTGAGGCTGGGAAAGCACATCTCGGACCCGCAGACCCTCAACATAGGAGCACCGCAAGGCTACGTACTGTACCCTCCCCTCTCCTTTACTCTCTCTACACCAACGACAGCACCTCCACAAACTCCTCTGTCAAGCTCCTCAAGTTTGCGGATGACACAACCCTGATTGGACTGATCCAGGATGGGGAGGAATCTGCCTGCAGACAGGAAGTGACCCAGCTGGAGTCCTGGTGCCATCGCAACAACCTGGAGCTCAGTGCTCTTAAGACAATGGAACTGATTGTAGACTCCACAGTCAAAAAGGCCCAACAGAGGATATACTTCCTGCGGCAGCTGAGGAAACACAATCTGCCAAAGGCAATGATGGTCCAATTCTATACTAGCATCATAGAATCTGTCCTCACCTTCTCCATCGTGGTCTGGTTTGGCTCAGCCACCAAGCCCGACATCCGGAGGCTGCAACGAATCGTTCGATCAGCTGAGAAGGTTGTTGGCTGCAACCTTCCCCCCCCATTGACAAACTGTACACTATAAGGGCCAGGAAGCGAGCGGGCAAGATCATCTCTGACCCCTCTCACCCTGGCCACAAACTCTTTGAAGCACTTCCCTCTGGAAGGCAACTCCAGACTGTCAAAGCAGCCACAGCCAGACATAAAAACTGCATTTTTCCGTGAGTAGTAGCTCTACTCAATAACCAAAATTTTGTGGACTCTTTTTGCTCTGGTTTATTTCACTCACATTAATGTTGTCTTCTTAATGTTTTAATTGTTTTATGCTTTATTCTTAATTGTTTACTGTATGTTCCTGTTGTTACATGCGAGTGGAGCACCAAGGCACATTCCTTGTATGTGTACATACTTGGCCAATAAAGTTATTCATTCATTCATTACTATTTTCTCCAGTTGCAACTGTTGGTACTTATTGTACGATTGTCACTTCTACGTCCTCCAGCCTATCCCACATTGTCTTTCACCATCAACCCTCTACCATTCAATCACTCCAACCTTTTATAGAACTTCTCTTTCATTGCCTCTCCTCATTTGCAAACACCAGTGTTTTAACTTTATTGGAAAAAATGGCTAAAGGCTTAGCTGATAATGCACCATATTCCTCCATCAGGAGCACAGCTATTCAGTACAACAGAAAGTATTATACATGGTCCTTTAGAGGTTGTTTTACCCAGAATTCATAACCATTTGATATCACGGGGAGGGAATCAAACTGGTTGAAATCCATCTTCTTCGATGGTTGGTACCCCAAGGGGAAGCTGAGATACACTCTGCCCATCTTCTTCGATGGTTGGTACCCCAAGGGGAAGCTGAGATACACTCTGCCCATCTTCTTCGATGGTTGGTACCCCAAGGGGAAGCTGAGATACACTCTGCCCATCTTCTTCGATGGTTGGTACCCTAAGGGGAAGCGGAGATACACTCTGCCCATCTTGATGAACACGATTGCAAATAAGTTAGCTTTCACAATCTGAGTCCTACTAACATTGAGGGCAAGATGGTCTAGGAACCCTCCTTCTCCACAAAGCCGTTTAACTGTGCACCATCATTCACAACTAGATTTGGAGGGACTTTGATGCCACTTATGCTTTGATCTGATTCATTGGTTTTGAGATCACTTAGTTCTGTACATTGCTTGCTGTTTGGCATGAATAGAGTTCTGTGGTTGAGGTTCGCTAGCTTGGCCTTTCATTGTACAAAGGATGATCAACTGGCTTGAGCATTACAGTTGAGTGTGGGTCACGAGGTTACAGTGTGGGTCATGAGTACACTCTCGCTACTTTCAGTGCTTCTTCTTCCAAGCATTGTTCAACATGGGGAAATCTCCAATTCATCAGCTGCAAGAGTAGGCCAGACAGTAATCAAGAGGATGGCCCCATTCTCATGTTTGATATGATTCCATGAGACTTCACTCAGTCTGGAATCATTATTTAAGATGCTCAGGGCAACATCCTTCCTGCTCTATCTCTAAAGTCCAAAGTTGTTCATCATTATGCCACCAACCCCTGTGGTGGGTCCATGCAGAGTTTCTGATGGAGGAATATGGTGCATTATCAGTAGGAAATGATTTGGTAAGGATAGTTGCATTAGGCTGTTACTTGACAGTGGGTCAACTCTTTAGCAATTTAAACACCAGTCACTGGCTGTTCATGAGGGGGATTTGTCAACTGGGTTGCAACTCTGAATACAGTACCAAGAGCAATGTTGGGTGGTCCATTGTTTTTTTAATCTTTAATTTCAACCTGGCAATGGTACAACTGAGGGGCTTACTAGACTAATTCGTTAGGCACTTAATAGTCCACCACATTGATGAGTTAGGAGTATCAAATTAGCAGTGACATGCAAGGATAGCAAAATTTCCTGCTTCATAAAAAGAAATCATTGAATCAGATGAGTTTAAAAAAAAAAAAATTACAATCCAGTGGTTTTGTATTAATCATTATTAATGACTTGATTAAAATAAAACAGATTTTTACAGATTTTAAATTCCACACTGTTAACTTGAGTCTCTGGACAGCAAGTCCAGACCTCTCGATTATTACTCCAGCACAACCACTGCAACATCACTTTATCCTGAGGCTTTTTTTTGAGGATACTCCTGTAAGGCTGCTGGTAAACTACTCATGAATGAAAGCGCAGATTCTCTAATTTAAAAAAAGTGTTTCTGCACATGCAAGTGGCAAACAGTGTATTCAGCACAATCACTAAGCCGCAGCATTAGTCGTGACAGATGGCAACAGTTTTACGAGATGCCATGGGTAGGGATCAGTTAGCTGCCGCTGGGAGCATTTCACTTGTGTTGTGCAATAAAATAACCCCCATTATACCTCAGCTGGAAACTAATTTTGCAGACACAGCCTTGCGAACTGTACACATAAGGCCTCCAAACATAGGTCCATTATATTCTTTCACAGTCCAGAATGCTATTTGGCTTTAAACAGAGGAAAAGGAACTTTGAAATACATGGAAAAAAAGTTATAAGAATCATATAAGCCAGTTCATGAAAAAAATCATCAATTTACAAACATCCATTCTTTCCAATTCTGTAACAAAATGTATAATTTGGATGTTACCAGAACTTAAGTTCTATGAAAATAAATTATACAGGCCTGGGCATACTTTCTTTCCATCAATCACACGATTAATTAATGGAATAACAAATTAAATGTACGATTTGAAACAGTTGGCAATCACTTTGAATGTGTGCAAATCTAAAAAAGTTAAACATCTAAAACAGATGGAGTTGGCTGCATCATTAATGCAACATATCCTGTAGGACAAATTTAAATACTTTTTATTATACCAAAAGCAGCTGTCTTTAAGCTAGTAAAGCAGCTTTCATTTAACTCTGAACTATTGAGAAAAAACATACCAAATCTGCACTGACTAGTTATGCTTTTCTCATATTACTTAAGAAGTATTCAAGCTATGTAACAGACCCTGATAGCTTTACATCTCAGAACATATGAAGTCGTAGACTAAATGACATTTTGGAGTCTTTCTTTATAACAGCTGAAGAGAACAGCTTCATTGTTATAAATCAATTCTGCAATTAATCTTGAAAAAGATTGATTGTTTGAAGTCA
>NW_027604130.1:2500-6000 GCF_053455715.1 Rhinoraja longicauda
TGAGTAAGGTGGGCCTAAAATTGAGTAAGGTGGGCCCAAAATTGAGTAAGGTGGGCCCAAAATTGAGTAAGGTGGGCCCAAAATTGAGTACGGTGGGCCTAAAATTGAGTAAGGTGGGTCTAAAATTGAGTACGGTGGGTCTAAAATTGAGTAAGTTGGGCCCAAAATTGAGGTTAACGTGGGCCTAAAATTGAGTAAGGTGGGCCCAAAATTGAGTAAGGTGGGCCTAAAATGGAGTAAGGTGGGCCCAAAACTAAGGTGGGTCTAAAATTGAGTAATGTGGGCCCAAAATTGAGTACGGTGTGGCCAAAATTGATTAAGGTGGGCCCAAAATTGAGTACGGTGGGTTTAAAATCGAGTAAGGTCGGCCCAAAATTGAGTAAGGTGGGTCTAAAATTGAGTAAGGTGGGCCCAGAAGTAAGGTAGGCATAAAATTGAGTACGGTGGGCCCAAAATTGAGTAAGGTAGGTCTAAAATTGAGTAAGGTGGGTCTAAAATTGAGTAAGGTGGGCCCAAAAGTAAGGTGGGCCCAAAATTGAGTAAGGTGGGCCTATAATTGAGTAAGGTGCGCCCAAAATTGAGGTTTAGGTGGGCCCAAAATTGAGTAAGGTGGGCCCAAAATTGAGTAAGGTGGGTCTAAAATTGAGTAAGGTGGGCCCAAAATTGAGTAAGGTGGGCCTAAAATTGAAGTTAAGGTGGGCCTAAAATTGAGTACGGTGGGACTAAAATTGAGTAAGGTGGGCCGAAATTTGAGTAAGGTGGGCCGAAAATTGAGTAAGGTGTGACCAAAATTGAGTACGGTGGACCCAAAATTGAGTACGGTGGGTCTATAATCGAGTAAGGTGGGCCCAAAATTGAGTAAGTTGGGCCCAAAATTGAGTAAGGTGGGCCCAAAATAGAGTAAAGGGGGCCTAAAATTGAGTATGGTGGGTCTAAATTTGAGTAAGGTGGGACCAAAAGTAAGGTGGGCCCAAAATTGAGTATGGTGGGCCTATAATCGAGTAATGTGGGCCCAAAATTGAGGTTAAGGTGGGCCCAAAATTGAGTAAGGTGGGCCCAAAATTGAGTAAGATGGGTCTAAAATTGAGTAAGGTGGGCCTAAAATTGAGTAAGGTGGGCCCAAAATTGAGTAAGGTGGGTCTAAAATTGAGTAAGGTGGGTCTAAAATTGAGTGTTGGGTCCAAAATTGAGTAAGGTGGGCCCAAAATTGAGTAAGGTGGGCCGAAAATTGAGTAAGGTGGGCCTAAAATTGAGTAAGGTGGGCCCAAAATTGAGTAAGGTGGGCCCAAAATTGAGTACGGTGGGCCCAAAATTGAGTAAGGTGGGTCTAAAATTGAGTAAGGTGGGTCTAAAATTGAGTAAGTTGGGCCCAAAATTGAGGTTAACGTGGGCCTAAAATTGAGTAAGGTGGGCCCAAAATTGAGTAAGGTGGGCCTAAAATTGAGTAAGGTGGGCCTAAAATTGAGTAAGGTGGGCCCAGAAGTAAGGTGGGCCCAAAATTGAGTAAGGTGGGCCTAAAATTGAGTAAGGTGGGCCTAAAATTGAGTAAGGTGGGCCCAAAATTGAGTAAGGTGGGTCTAAAATTGAGTAAGGTGGGCCCAAAATTGAGTAAGGTGGGACCAAAATTGAGTAAGGTGGGCCTAAAATTGAGTAAGGTGGGTCTAAAATTGAGTAAGGTGGGCCCAAAATTGAGTAAGGTGGGCCCAAAAATTGAGTAAGTTGGGTCTAAAATTGAGTAAGGTGGGCCTAAAATTGAGTAAGGTGGGCCCAAAATTGAGTAAGGTGGGTCTAAAATTGAGTAAGGTGGGCCTAAAATTGAGTGTTGGGTCCAAAATTGAGTAAGGTGGGCCCAAAATTGAGTAAGGTGGGCCCAAAATTGAGTAAGGTGGGCCTAAAATTGAGTAAGGTGGGCCCAAAATTGAGTAAGGTGGGCCGAAAATTGAGTACGGTGGGCCTAAAATTGAGTAAGGTGGGTCTAAAATTGAGTAAGGTGGGTCTAAAATTGAGTAAGTGGGCCCAAAATTGAGGTTAACGTGGGCCTAAAATTGAGTAAGGTGGGCCCAAAATTGAGTAAGGTGGGCCTAAAATTGAGTAAGGTGGGCCTAAAATGGAGTAAGGTGGGCCCAAAACTAAGGTGGGTCTAAAATTGAATAATGTGGGCCCAAAATTGAGTACGGTGTGGCCAAAATTGATTAAGGTGGGCCCAAAATTGAGTACGGTGGGTTTAAAATCGAGTAAGGTGGGCCCAAAATTGAGTATGGTGGGTCTAAAATTGAGTAAGGTGGGACCAAAATTGAGTAAGGTGGGTCTAAAATTGAGTAAGGTGGGCCCAGAAGTAAGGTAGGCATAAAATTGAGTACGGTGGGCCCAAAATTGAGTAAGGTCGGTCTAAAATTGAGTAAGGTGGGTCTAAAATTGAGTAAGGTGGGCCCAAAATTGAGTATGGTGGGCCCAAAAGTAAGGTGGGCCCAAAATTGAGTAAGGTGGGCCTAAAATTGAGTAAGGTGGGCCCAAAAGTGAGGTTAAGGTGGGCCCTAAATTGAGTAAGGTGGGCCCAAAATTGAGTAAGGTGGGTCTAAAATTGAGTAAGGTGGGCCCAAAATTGAGTAAGGTGGGCCTAAAATTGAGTAAGGTGGGCCTAAAATTGAGTAAGGTGGGCCGAAATTTGAGTAAGGTGGGCCGAAAATTGAGTAAGGTGTGCCCAAAATTGAGTACGGTGGGCCCAAAATTGAGTAAGGTGGGCCCAAAATTGAGTAAGGTGGGTCTAAAATCGAGTAAGGTGGGCCCAAAATTGAGTAAGGTGGGCCCAAAATAGAGTAAAGTGGGCCTAAAATTGAGTATGGTGGGTCTAAAATTGAGTAAGGTGGGACCAAAAGTAAGGTGGGCCCAAAATTGAGTATGGTGGGCCTATAATCGAGTAATGTGGGCCCAAAATTGAGGTTAAGGTGGGCCCAAAATTGAGTAAGGTGGGCCCAAAATTGAGTAAGATGGGTCTAAAATTGAGTAAGGTGGGCCCAAAATTGAGTAAGGTGGGCCTAAAATTGAGGTTAAGGTGGGCCCATAATTGAGTAAGGTGGGCCCAAAATAGAGTAAATTGGGCCTAAAATTGAGTATGGTGGGTCTAAAATTGAGTAAGGTGGGACCAAAATTGAGTAAGGTGGGCCCAAAATTGAGTAAGGTGGGCCTAAAATTGAGTAAGTTGGGCCTAAAATTGAGTAAGGTGGGCCGAAAACTAAGGTGGGTCTAAAATTGAGTAATGTGGGCCCAAAATTGAGTAAGGTGTGGCCAAAATTGATTAAGGTGGGCCCAAAATTGAGTACGGTGGGTCAAAAATCGAGTAAGGTGGGCCTAAAATTGAGTAAGGTGGGCCCAAAATTGAGTAAGGTGGGCCCAAAATTGAGTATGGTGGGCCCAAAATTGAGTAAAGTGGGCCCAAAATTGAGTAAGGTGGGCCCAAAATTGAGTAAGATGGGTCTAAAATTGAGTAAGGTGGGCCCAAA
>NW_027604131.1:0-6000 GCF_053455715.1 Rhinoraja longicauda
CGAGTTCACTGTGAGGAGGGAAGTAAACAGACATGACAGCGGACAAAGCAAATGCGGCAGATTTATCGAGGGGCAAATCAAATGCACAATCCTGCTCTGGGATTCAGAGTTGTAGAATAATGTCCAACGAGGCTGCCTACCAGTAATAATTCAACGAAATAAATTACTAATGGTAAAATAACTGCATCTGCTCGACTACTTAACAGATGAGAAGCAGCAGTTACGACGGTTCGGATAAAGAACCAAACCGGTTTCTGATCATTGCTCACTTCACCATGGGAGTTTAGCTCATTGGTTCACTGTGAATTGGGTTCAGTGTGGGCTGGAGAACACACACTCGTCCTGCTCTTTATGCGGGGACGTTGCGTTAGTGTTGGTCAATCAGCCCAGGGTTATCCCTCTGTTCATTGCCCAATGCGCCAGTGTCAGTCTGTTGGGACAGTACTGGTTCCGATACGGAGCAATACTCAGACACTGTGATATTGGGCAAAACTGGCCCAGGTCCCAGCAGGAACCATTCGCTTCAGTCGCACCTGGGAGGAGGAGGGAGGCAAAGGAATGCGTGTCAGTATCTCAAGAGTACATTACACCTGTAAAAACTATAAAACCTGTAAAAATCCAATAAAATCAGTTTACTGTTTGCCGTGGTCAGTTTCGGCAGCTGCATATAGGTCGCCAGGCGCACGCCAGCAGTGAATTACAGCAGGAAAATGACTTACAGGAACTGGAATGCCGTTAATGATTGTTTCCCGTTTTAGTAACATTAGCTGTGATAAACCGCGGGAAACATCTGATCTCCACAGTCAGCACATTATCCATTACGCAGTCGAAGATTGCTAAAATGGAACACGTCATGGATTCATATCATATCATATATATACAGCCGGAAACAGGCCTTTTCGGCCCACCAAGTCCGCGCCGCCCAGCGATCCCCGTACATTAACACTATCCTACGCCCACTAGGGACAATTTTTTTTTACATTTACCCAGCCAATTAACCTACATACCTGTACGTCTTTGGAATGTGGGAGGAAACCGAAGATCTCGGAGAAAACCCACGCAGGTCACGGGGAGAACGTACAAACTCCTTACAGTGCAGCACCCGTAGTCAGGATCGAACCTGAGTCTCCGGCGCTGCATTCGCTGTAAAGCAGCAACTCTACCGCTGCGCTACCGTGCCGCCTTGTCAGAGCTACAGTCAGTTATATCGGATCCCGTAACTGCCGCTTCTCACCTGATGTTGCACGAGAATTTAGACGGAGACTTACTTGGAAGAGCAACAAGGGCTAGGATGGGATAAACGACAGGCTGCATATTCATGAGTAACATATAGATCCGATCACTTAAGCTGTACGCAGACCCATAAGTATCGTCAGCCGGATAGAAGATACCCTTCTCCATCGCGGTAACATCCCAGTCTACCTTTGTCAGAGGCCGTAACATTTCTGCAACACCGCACCCACTGTTCCTCGATTGCAATCACTTCACTCTCTAGTCTTCTCCGATTCCTAACCACCATCTAACATCTCCCTTATTGTTCACAGATTCCGAATGGTTTTCTTCCTCTGTGGAGCTGTGAGTGTGATGGATGGCCTGGTCTCACTGACACTCTCACATCCCATCGACAGGAGCCTTTTTATTGGACCTGGTTAAACCCCTGGTGACACGAACGGGGCTCCGTGCTGACTGACGTTAATTGCACTCACTGAACAACTGTTAACTCCTTTGTGTCCGGGCACAAGTAGCCGCACGGAAAGGGTAGCAGTCATCATGGGTGATGATGCCCATTATTTATGTTCTGTCGAGTGGACTGTTAGTGCCAGGGAGCAATCTGCAGGGCTGATAGAGTCCACACCTTCTCTCCGCAATCCCAATAATCGTGAGCACTCGCCTGAAATCGGAATGTTCGGATAAATCGTTTCCATGGACGAGTGAATGGAAGTGGAAATTCGGGAACCTTGAATCATTTAATCTGACACCTTGATGTGGAGGACAGTTATTAGAAAATTAAACGAACGGACAGGCACCATTAGTTATATTTATGTAATGGTTTGGGGGCCCGGGCAACCGGACAGTAATAAAGGCATCCATCAGATCGCGTTTACACTACTTTCCTCTCACCCTAACTAAACCTATGTCCTTCTGAAGTTGATACCCAGACCAGGGAAAACAAAACGTCGACCTCTGCTCTCTGTCCCTCGTAACCGAACACATTTCATTCCGTTGACCTCTCCTCGTCCCTGGCTGCAGGGGAAAACGTCACTTTCCTCCAATCTCAAGTTTCAAAAGTGTTTAATTGTCGTATGTAGTGAAAACTCAATAATTATTTGTACTTGCAGCAGCATAACACATCTGTAAACACAGCACACGTTGAAAACATAATGAACAAATGATGGTTCAAATCTATTAGGGCAAATCCAAAGCTCGAAGTCTCAAGTGTAACCAAGGCATTTCGTAGCCCGTCATTTAGTCCATGTTTGCCGTGGTCAATAGCCTTATTGTTATTGAGAAACTGTACGTTAATCTGGGGTGATCACAGTTTGCAGACTGCGATACCCTTACTCCGAGTTGGCCGCCCCAAGGTATTGTGTATCTTGGGTCCTTTACTGTTTATTGTGGGGTGTATTCTTATTGGCATTAGCGCTGTGCATATTAACCCCCCTTATTCGGACAATCGGTAACAACAGAAAACATCATCCCACGTGTGGTCCGCTAGAGCGAGAGTTTACTGTGACACCAACAACATGTCCGGAACAATCACATTGAAATGCCGGCCGCGAAAACACAGCAATGCCTCGTCTTCCTCAGAAGAGAAAGGAAGTTCGAAATGTCCCCAGTATCTCTCACCAACTTCTGCACACTAGCAGATTGCATCACATCTTAGTTTTGCACCAACTCTGCCCAAGACAGCAATAAATTGCTGAGAGTTGTGAATGTCGCCCAATGCATTACAGAGAGCGGCTTCCCAATCCCCACCCACCCTCAGCTCCATTTACACTTCACGCTGCCTCTGGAATGCAGACAATATAATCAAGGACCATTCATCCCCTCTCCCTTTACTCTCGTACCCTCCCCCATTGGGAAAAAGATACAAAACATAGAAAAGACGAATCGCCAGATTCAGGAACAGCTTTATCCCTCCTGTTATCAGACTGCTGAACGATCCTTCCAAAGGCCAGGAATACAGCCGATGTTCCAACCTACATCAAGAGGACTGTGGACATTTGCTCTGTGAGGCGCGAACTATGTTCTTCACTGCAGATTTTATCACTTTGCACAGCCTGGTGTACGCACATAGTGTACGATTCGCCCGGGCAGCATGCAAACACTATATCCTGGTGCACATGGTAAATATAAATCTGTACCAATAGATGTGCAACAAATGTCGCCATGGACGTGGTGGGCCGAAGGGCCTGTTGCTATGCAACTTGGGTCCAGGGCTCAAAGAGCACAGCAGTATTTCACCCCACACAGTATTGCTGTGATCGGACTCTGTCCAAAGTCACAACACAAATAGACAGGCGGTTTATGCAAAAGTATTCTGGTTCCGACACCATTCCTGGTCTCTGTATCCCCCATGGCACTTAAAGCCCTGTCTGTCTCTTTAACCACACCCAGACCCTACAAACCTATCCGTCTCCAACCTTCACCGGCTACTTCATCTCTCCCTATCTTAGTTTGTTTCTGCTTTTTTTTACTGTCAAGTGTACAGGGAAAACGTTGTGTTGCGTGCTATCGAGGCGAATAATTCCATGCCTGTGTGCAACATGTTTTACAATAGAGAAAGGAAACAGGGCAGAATATAACGTTGCAGCTGCCTCTAAACCCCTACGTATGTAACTCACTGTGACCCCATACACTCCTCTCTGTCTATGAACCCCCTCCAACCCCTATACCCCTTCCTGTTTTTGTAACCCCCCTCCAACTCCTAAACCCCTTCCTGTTTCTGCAATACCTTCCTAAGCCCCTTCTTACATCTGTAACCCCCCCTCCTCCCCACCCGGCTATCAACCCCCCCCCCCCCCCTGTCTCTGTAACCCTCTCTGACCCCTACACCCTTCCCTGGTAGTATTCTGATGACTTTCTCTTAAAGTCCCTCCAAATCCTCCACATCCTTCCTGTAATAGGCTTCTCAGGATGGACGGCAAGCTGGCGCGACGGTAAAATTGCTGCCTTACTGCGCCAGAGACCCGGGTTCGGTCCTGATCTCGGCTGCTGTACGGACATTGTACGTCCTCTCCGTAACCGCGTGGGTATCCCCGGGACCTCCCGTTTCCTCCCGCACTCCAAACACGTACAGATTTTGAAGGTAAATTGGCTTTGGTAAATATTGCAAATTGTCAAAGGTGTGTCGGATAGTGCAACTGTAAGGGGGAATAATTCATTGGAGCGGACACGGTGGGCCGAAGGACCGGTTTCCACGGTGTATCTTTAAACTACGCCAAACTAAACTAAACAAAACTGCACGCAAACTGAAAATGTGACTGAACCCAAATTTTGTGAAATCACAGTTGACGAGGAAACTACCGATGCCAGTTTTCACAGGGCTTTGAAACAACGACACAAATTAGGGTCCTCGTCGCATTGAAGGCCGTGGAATGAAACACCAGGGTTTACTGTAGATGAGGTGAATGCACAGCATGTTTTTACCCAGGGTAGGGGAATCAAGAACCAGAGGACAAAGGTATACGTTGAGGTGATAAAGATTAAATAGGAGCTTGAGGAGCAACTTTATCACTCACTGAGTGCTGGGGATATGGAAGTACTACTAAGCATTGAAAATACATTCGGACAGGTATATGGCAAGGAAGGGTGGAGAGGGATAAGGGTCAAACGCAGGCAAATGGGACTAGCTGTAGACGGGCTAGTTTGGTTAGAATGGGAGGCCAGAGTCCAAAATCCGGCTCCGTTCGTACGCTCCACATTCCTGGCTCAAGTTCTTGAATAAATCGGGATTTCCATGACTGGTGGATGCTGGATTATCGAAGTTACGTTATATTGGTTGCCACCATCACAACATGCGCCCTCAGCCACAGCCCCCGCCACACTGCCTTCCATCAATAATACAGATAAGTTGCTCACATTTATACATGAATGGCAATATATATTCTTAATCTTTTAAATTTACCCCACCACAAAGCAGCCCCCTTTGTTGAGAACAAAGCTGCCCTGATACCCACGGTTGGCTGTGCAGATCCATGGGAGCTCTCTCCTGGTTGTTCAAGGGGTTTCCAACTCAACTCAACTCAATCCCACCAGACAATTCCACGATAAATTATTTGATGCAGACGCCAATGGAAGCTTCTCCATTGCAAGTCAATCAGGAATGTCTCAGCAACGTTTCCATCCCGTGGTTCATAATGGTGATTGTGTGCTGCAGACCAACGCAGCAAAATGTGGTTTTGTCAATGCAGCTAATTCGCTGTGGCATCGGCAGCTTTAATGCATTGGTCCTACCACTGGACTTCGTGCCGTCTGTGGTCAAATCTCAGTGCTTCTAATACCGTCCAGCAGCTTGATTGCAGCTCTCTCCCATCAACGCAGCTGAATGTAGTCTATTCAGTGCATCTTAGTCCGCTTTGGTCCAGTGCCAGATGTTGTTTCTCCAGCCTGACTGCATTGGTGCGGTGTCATTTTAATGCAACTTGCAACAAATATGTGTTTCCAATGCATCTCAACAGAGTGCCGCTCAGCTTCCAGAGCAGAACATTCAACGGATTGTCCGGGATTCACGGTGACTTAGTCGGATGGATTCAGAACCGGCTTATTCATCGAAGACAGCGAGTTGTGGTGGGCAGGGATATATTCTGGCTGGAGGTCCGAGACATGCTGAGTTCTGCGGTGATCTGCGCTGGATTGGCAGTTAGTGGGTGCGCACCGCAGTGGTAATGCGAATAAGAAGAGCTTAATTAGTTGACAAGTACAGGTGTCAGGGGTTACGGAGAGAAAACAGGAGAATGGGGTTGAGAGGGAAAGATAGATCAGCCATGATTGTATGGC